>NC_091169.1:2958307-3158120 GCF_040958095.1 Procambarus clarkii
GAATGTGACTGTCCCTTCACCGAACAGGAACTAAGCAGAGCCAAAAAAGGTGGTAAGGACACTGCACCAAGGTGCTGATAACATTACGTACTCAATGATCGCACAAGCAGGTCCTGCTGGAGACCGCGGGATATTGGACGTCATCAATGCGTCTTGCAGCAAGGCAAACTACCGCCCTCTTGGAAGAAAGCAGACGTCATACCGATTCCTAAGCCGAATGAACCTGGCAATTACAGACCCATTTCATTAACATCATGCGTTAGTAAACCTGCAGAACGGATGGTCTTAAATAGGCTACTGTGGAAGACTGGGGACCTTCATAAACACATATTTTGGCTTCACTAGAGGAGTAGGTACTGCAAACTGCATAGCGACATTACTAGGAACAGTTAACTCAGGTCCAGCTATAGTGGTCTTCCTTGATCTGGAGAAAGCGTTTAAACTTGCAAGCCCGCCAGCAATACTACACACCTTAGTTAAAAAAGGTGTGAGGGGGAAAATGCTAGCATGGATTCAAGATTACCTAAGTCACAGGTATGCCAGAGTAAAGTTGCAAGGACAAGTGTCGGACTACCACTTGCACGAGAATGGGACTCCACAAGGAGGAGTCCTCAGTCCTAGTCTTTTTAACATCCTTATGGAAAACCTTGTTACCATGTCCTTTACAGAAGGGGTTACATTGCTAAGCTATGCTGATGATCTAGCATTAGTCGTTACGGGTCCTTCACTTCTAAATAAAGCTCAGGGTGCTTTAGATCAAGTAACATCTGAATGCAGTGTTTTAGGGCTAAAAATATCTGCACAGAAGTCTCAGGCGATGAGACTAGGTGGCAAGGCTCCAGACAGGCACCTACGCATTCAGGACATAAACCTTCAGTGGGTTACACAATATCGATATCTCGGAGTGTGGATTGATTTTAAAATGACATTCAATAGGCAAATTCAATTATCTAAAGGAGAAAGCAAAGTCACGAATAAATATAATGAGAGCAGTCACAGGGCCCCGTCTAGGAGCGGGACACAGAGTGTTGAGAATGTTTTACATACACGCCGTTCGTTCCCTGGTTGATTATGCAGCACCTGCCTTACTCACTCTTTCTCCTGGTCAGTGGGCAAACGTTGAGGTTCTTCAAAATGATGCATTGCGAGTCATAACAGGTGCTCCCAGATGGACTAAAATCCTGAACCTAAGACTAGAGACGAAGCTACCGTCGATTGAAATAAGGGTAAAGGGGATTGCTGCGTGCATGCTGACCAAGATATTGACTAGACCTCGAATCAGTTCACTTAAAGACATGATCACTGGAGCACTAACTCTGGACAGAAGAGCCTCCAATGGCAACAGGTGGACCCATTGTGCGATAAACGCCATCGATACATTCGATATGGCAACCACAGTCACTGAGAGGGGTGTCGACGACATACATGCAGACTTTGTTATTCAGGCCCCTTGGGAGTCTCTGCCAGCAGACTTTCAGATTATGGCTCTTGACGGAAAGAAGAACCAGACACATCCTCATCTGCTCCGTCACTTTGCACAGATGCATATAGAAGCAAACATGGCATCCGACAGCTTCACTTACTTCACGGATGGGTCAGTAGACCAGCAGGGACAAGAAACCGGAGCTGCAGTTAAAGCAGGAAACTCTGTATATAGTTGGAGACTCTCAAATGGGTGTTCGACATTACAGACTGAGATGATAGCCATTCAAAAGGCTTTGGAACATGCTCTTGCTGAACACCGACAGCATGTTATCATCCATACAGATTCGAGAACCGCCATTGAAACCTTGCAACAAGGACACATATGTGATAACATCCATCTGATCACCAATGTCTTATCATTCATGCACACACTCCAACGACAAGGCCGACGGGTACTTATCAACTGGGTGCCAAGTCATGTGGGACTATTAGGTAATGACATTGCAGACGAAGCTGCAAAACTTGCTACTAAGAGGAGGAATGTAGACATTTACATACCACAGAGTCTCTCCCAGATGAAGAAAGTGATTCGAAACAGAGCAATGCGAAAGATGTACAGTGACCACAACACAGCAGTTGCAACATCCGGATCTGCGGGTTGGTACAAGGATTCAACCAACTACGAACCACTTAGTTTGATGAACGGGGGCAGTAGAACAACAGAAGTGCACTTACATCGCATCAGGCTTGGGTACCCATATGCATGGGAAATAGGCTTACGGGTTCCGGAAGGTGAGAGGAAATGTCAGCACTGTGGAGAACTGCCCGTCAGACCACTGGAACATTATCTAACACAGTGCACAGTTACAAACCCGTTAAGATTTCACCTTCGATTCAACAGAGCAGAGGAAGTTGTTAAACACATATGGCAAAATCTTACTGACGCGACCCTACGAGTCATACATACTCATCCTCCGCCCAGGTAAAACAGAAACAAGCATCACTTAGTGAGCCAGCCAGAGGCTTAGGGCCCGCGCAGGATTATCCCTGCTAAAAAGAAAAAAAAAAAATTACTCAGAATTTTAACGAGAAACAAATAGATGATTGAAAATGAAGTATTTAAGGTTATTTTCTGATCAATTATGTGTTTGCATCATTGTTTCGTATATTTAATGAATTAATAAAAATAAACTGAAAATTCTCAAAAACTTGGAAAAACGGATAAATATTGCCTAATTCGATAAAAATTTTGTTTATATCACATAAAGGAAAAGGGGATGATAAACGTCAAAATATTGCTGAATTCGATGATTTTTAGTACGGAACAAAATGCAAGAAAACTTGGTTAAAATGCAATATTATGCGAAAATCTGAGATTTGAAGGCCAAATCACATATCGTGATACTACATGAAATTGTATCGAAATATTGGTAAAAATGAATATATTTACGTAATATCAAACTACATGAAAAAAGTCATTCTTATACCAAATTTGAGGATTTTAACTTCGAATCATAGAGCGACGTTTCGTACTTTTTAAACACTAGAAAAGACGTATAAAGATGTTGCTTCCAAGACAAATGATAAAAATCAATGTGTTTTCATTAAAATTAACTAAAATGTTCCTGTGTTTTGGTTTATATTACCGATGGAAGATGTACACGTAAAACTGTTCTAATCCGGCTGAAACGTCGATATATGCAATAAAAACAGAACTTCTCCCCTTTTAAATATCTTACTCGGTATTTTAGCGAGAAACAAATAGATGATTGAAAATGAAGTATTTAAGGTTATTTTCTGATCAATTATGTGTTTGCATAATTTTTATCGTATATTTAATGAATTAATAACAATAAACTGAAAATTAAAAAAAACGTGGAAAAACGGCAAAATATTGCCTAATTCGATGATATTTTGTTTAAATCACATAAAGGAAAAGGGGATGATAAAGGTCAAAATATTGCTAAATTCGATGATTTTTAGTACTAAACAAAATGCAAGAAAACTTGCTTAAAAATGCAAAATTTGCGAAATTCTGAGATATGAAGGCCAAATCACATATCGTGAGAAAACATGAAGTAGTATCGAAATATTGATGAAAACTAATATATATACGTAAAATCACACTACATGAATAACTTGAAAAAAGTCACTATATTACAAATATTTGAGGATTTTAACTTCAAATCATAGAGCGAGGTTTCGTATTATTTAGATCCAAGAAAAAACATATGACAATGTTGTTTCAAATACAAATGAAAAAAATCAATGTGTTTTCATTAGAATTAACTAAAATGTTCCTGATTTTCCGTTTATATTACCAATGGAAGATGTACACGTGAAACCGCTCTAATCCGGCTGAAACGTCGATATATGCAATAAAAACAGAACTTCTCCCCTTTCCAATATCTTACTCACTATTTTAACGAGAAACAAATAGTTGATTGAAAATGAAGTGCTTAAGGTTAATTTCTAATCAATTATGTGTTTGCATCAGTTTTATCGTATATTTAATGAATTAATAGCAATAAACTGAAAATTCACAAAAACGTGGAAAAACAGCAAAATATTGCCTAATTCGATAATATTTTGTTTATATCACATAAAGGAAAAGGGGATGATAAACGTCAAAATATTGCTGAATTCGATGATTTTTAGTAAGAAACAAAATGCAAGAAAACTTGCTTAAAATGCAATATTATGCGAAAATCTGAGATTTGAAGGCCAAATCACATATCGTGATACTACATGAAATAGTATCGAAACATTGGTAAAAATGAATATATTTACGTAATATCAAACTACATGAAAAACGTAAAAAAGTCATTATTATACTAAATTTGACGATTTTAACTTTGAATCATAAAGCGACGTTTCGTATTTTTTAGACCCTAGAAAAGACGTATAAAGATGTTGCTTCCAATACAAATGATAAAAATCAATGTGTTTTCATTAAAATTAACTAAAATGTTCCTGATTTTTGGTTTATATTACCGATGGAAGATGTACACGTAAAACCGCTCTAATCCGGCTGAAACGTCGATATATGCAATAAAAACAAAACTTCTCCCCTTTTCAATATCTTACTCAGTATTTTTACGAGAAACAAATTAGTGATTGAAAATGAAGTATTTAAGGTTATTTTCTAATCAATTTTGTGTTTGCATCATTTTTATCGTATATTTAATGAATTATTAACAATAAACTGATAATTCAAAAAACGTGGAAAAACGGCAAAATATTGCCTAATTCGATGATATTTTGTTTTAATCACATAAAGGAAAAGAGGATGATAAAGGTCAAAATTTTGCTAAATTCGATGATTTTTAGTACAAAATAAAATGCAAGAAAATTTGCTTAAAATGCAAAATTTGCCAAATTCTGAGATATGAAGGCCAAATCACATATCGTGAGAAAACATGAAGTAGTATCGAAATATTGGTAAAAACTAATATATATACGTGAAATCACACTACATGATTAACGTGAAAAAAGTTACTATATTACCATATTTGAGGATTTTAACTTCAAAACATAGAGCGAGGTTTCGTATTATTTAGATCCAAGAAAAGACATATGACAATGTTGTTTCAAATACAAATGATAAAAATCAATGTGTTTTCATTAGAATTAACTAAAATGTTCCTGATTTTCCGTTTGTATTACCGATGGAAGATGTACACGTAAAACCGCTCTAATCCGGCTGAAACGTCGATATAAGCAATAAAAACAGAACTTCTCCCCTTGCCAATATCTTAGTATTTTAACGAGAAACAAATAGTTGATTGAAAATGAAGTGTTTAAGGTTAATTTCTAATCAATTATGTGTTAGCATCATTTTTATCGTATATTTAATGAATTAATAACAATAAACTGAAAATTTACAAAAACGTGGAAAAACAGCAAAATATTGCCTAATTCGATAATATTTTGTTTATATCACATAAAGGAAACGGGGATGATAAACGTCAAAATATTGCTGAATTCGATGATTTTTAGTACGAAACAAAATGCAAGAAAACTTGCTTAAAATGCAATATTATGCGAAAATCTGTGATTTGAATGCCAAATCACATATCGTGATACTACATGAAATAGTATCTAAGTATTGGTAAAAATGAATATATTTACGTAATATCAAACTATATGAAAAACGTGAAAAAGTCATTATTATACCAAATTTGAGGATTTTAACTTCTAATCATAAAGCGACGTTTCGTATTTTTAAGACCCTAGAAAAGACGTATAAAGATGTTGCTTCCAATACAAATGATAAAAATCAATGTGTTTTCATTAAAATTAACTAAAATGTTCCTGATTTTCGGTTTATATTACCGATGGAAGATGTACACGTAAAACCGTTCTAATCCGGCTGAAACGTCGATATATGCAATAAAAACAGAACTTCTCCCCTTTTCAATATGTTATTCAGTATTGTAACGAGAAACAAATAGGTGATTGAAAATGAAGTATTTAAGGTTGTTTTCTGATCAATTATGTGTTTGCATAACTTTTTACGTATATTTAATGAAATAATAACAATAAACAGAAAATTCACAAAAACGTGGAAAAACGGCAAAACATTGCCTAATTCGATGATATTTTGTTTAAATCACATAAAGGAAAAGGGGATGATAAAGGTCAAAATATTGATGAATTCGATGATTTTTAGTACAAAACAAAATGCAAGAAAACTTGCTTCAAATGCAAAATTTGCCAAATTCTGAGATATGAATGCCAAATCACATATCGTGAGAAAACATGAAGTAGTATCGAAATATTGGTAAAAACGAATATATATACGTAAAATCACACTACATGAATAACGTGAAAAAAGTCACTATATTACCATATTTGAGGATTTTAACTTCAAATCATAGAGCGAGGTTTCGTATTATTTAGATCCAAGAAAAGACATATGACAATGTTTTTTCAAATACAAATGATAAAAATCAATGTGTTTTCATTAGAATTAACGAAAATGTTACTGATTTTCCGTTTATATTACCGATGAAAGATGTACACGTGAAACCGCTCTCATCCGGCTGAAACGTCGATATATGCAATAACAACAGAACTTCTCCCCTTTCAAATATCTTACTCAGAATTTTAACGAGAAACAAAAAGATGATTGAAAATGAAGTATTTAAGGTTATTTTCTGATCAATTATGTGTTTGCATCATTTTTTTCGTAAATTTAATGAATTAATAAAAATAAACTGAAAATTCTCAAAAACTTGGAAAAACGGATAAATATTGCCTATTTCGATAAAAATTTTGTTTATATCACATAAAGGAAAAGGGGATGATAAACGTCAAAATATTGCTGAATTCGATGATTTTTATTACGGAACAAAATGCAAGAAAACTTGGTTTAAATGCAATATTATGCGAAAATCTGAGATTTGAAGGCCAAATCACATATCGTGATACTACATGAAATTGTATCGAAATATTGGTAAAAATGAATATATTTACGTAATATCAAACTACATGAAAAAAGTCATTCTTATACCAAATTTGAGGATTTTAACTTCGAATCATAGAGCGACGTTTCGTACTTTTTAAACACTAGAAAAGACGTATAAAGATGTTGCTTCCAAGACAAATGATAAAAATCAATGTGTTTTCATTAAAATTAACTAAAATGTTCCTGTGTTTTGGTTTATATTACCGATGGAAGATGTACACGTAAAACTGTTCTAATCCGGCTGAAACGTCGATATATGCAATAAAAACAGAACTTCTCCCCTTTTCAATATCTTACTCGGTATTTTAGCGAGAAACAAATAGATGTTTGAAAATGAAGTATTTAAGGTTATTTTCTGATCAATTATGTGCTTGCATAATTTTTATCGTATATTTAATGAATTAATAACAATAAACTGAAAATTAAAAAAAACGTGGAAAAACGGCAAAATATTGCCTAATTCGATGATATTTTGTTTAAATCACATAAAGGAAAAGGGGATGATAAAGGTCAAAATATTGCTAAATTCGATGATTTTTAGTACTAAACAAAATGCAAGAAAACTTGCTTAAAAATGCAAAATTTGCGAAATTCTGAGATATGAAGGCCAAATCACATATCGTGAGAAAACATGAAGTAGTATCGAAATATTGGTAAAAACGAATATATATACGTAAAATCACACTACATGAATAACGTGAAAAAAGTCACTATATTACCATATTTGAGGATTTTAACTTCAAATCATAGAGCGAGGTTTCGTATTATTTAGATCCAAGAAAAGACATATGACAATGTTTTTTCAAATACAAATGATAAAAATCAATGTGTTTTCATTAGAATTAACGAAAATGTTACTGATTTTCCGTTTATATTACCGATGAAAGATGTACACGTGAAACCGCTCTCATCCGGCTGAAACGTCGATATATGCAATAACAACAGAACTTCTCCCCTTTCAAATATCTTACTCAGAATTTTAACGAGAAACAAATAGATGATTGAAAATGAAGTATTTAAGGTTATTTTCTGATCAATTATGTGTTTGCATCATTTTTTTCGTAAATTTAATGAATTAATAAAAATAAACTGAAAATTCTCAAAAACTTGGAAAAACGGATAAATATTGCCTAATTCGATAAAAATTTTGTTTATATCACATAAAGGAAAAGGGGATGATAAACGTCAAAATATTGCTGAATTCGATGATTTTTAGTACGGAACAAAATGCAAGAAAACTTGGTTAAAATGCAATATTATGCGAAAATCTGAGATTTGAAGGCCAAATCACATATCATGATACTACATGAAATAGTATCGAAACATTGGTAAAAATGAATATATTTACGTAATATCAAACTACATGAAAAACGTGAAAAAAGTCATTATTATACTAAATTTGACGATTTTAACTTCGAATCATAAAGCGACGTTTCGTATTTTTTAGACCCTAGAAAAGACGTATAAAGATGTTGCTTCCAATACAAATGATAAAAATCAATGTGTTTTCATTAAAATTAACTAAAATGTTCCTGATTTTTGGTTTATACTACCGATGGAAGATGTACACGTAAAACCGCTCTAATCCGGCTGAAACGTCGATATATGCAATAAAAACAGAACTTCTCCCCTTTTCAATATCTTACTCAGTATTTTTACGAGAAACAAATTGGTGATTGAAAATGAAGTATTTAAGGTTATTTTCTAATCAATTTTGTGTTTGCATCATTTTTATCGTATATTTAATGAATTATTAACAATAAACTGATAATTCAAAAAACGTGGAAAAACGGCCAAATATAGCCTAATTCGATGATATTTTGTTTTAATCACATAAAGGAAAAGAGGATGATAAAGGTCAAAATTTTGCTAAATTCGATGACTTTTAGTACAAAATAAAATGCAAGAAAATTTGCTTAAAATGCAAAATTTGCCAAATTCTGAGATATGAAGGCCAAATCACATATCGTGAGAAAACATGAAGTAGTATCGAAATATTGGTAAAAACTAATATATATACGTGAAATCACACTACATGATTAACGTGAAAAAAGTTACTATATTACCATATTTGAGGATTTTAACTTCAAAACATAGAGCGAGGTTTCGTATTATTTAGATCCAAGAAAAGACATATGACAATGTTGTTTCAAATACAAATGATAAAAATCAATGTGTTTTCATTAGAATTAACTAAAATGTTCCTGATTTTCCGTTTGTATTACCGATGGAAGATGTACACGTGAAACCGCTCTAATCCGGCTGAAACGTCGATATATGTGATTTGGCCTTCATATCTCAGAATTTCGCAAATTTTGCATTTTTAAGCAAGTTTTCTTGCATTTTGTTTAGTACTAAAAATCATCGAATTTAGCAATATTTTAACCTTTATCATCCCCTTTTCCTTTATGTGATTTAAACAAAATATCATCGAATTAGGCAATATTTTGCCGTTTTTCCACGTTTTTTTTAATTTTCAGTTTATTGTTATTAATTTATTAAATATACGATAAAAATTATGCAAACACATAATTGATCAGAAAATAACCTTAAATACTTCATTTTCAATCATCTATTTGTTTCTCGCTAAAATACCGAGTAAGATATTGAAAAGGGGAGAAGTTCTGTTTTTATTGCATATATCGACGTTTCAGCCGGATTAGAACAGTTTTACGTGTACATCTTCCATCGGTAATATAAACCAAAACACAGGAACATTTTAGTTAATTTTAATGAAAACACATTGATTTTTATCATTTGTCTTGGAAGCAACATCTTTATACGTCTTTTCTAGTGTTTAAAAAGTACGAAACGTCGCTCTATGATTCGAAGTTAAAATCCTCAAATTTGGTATAAGAATGACTTTTTTCATGTAGTTTGATATTACGTAAATATATTCATTTTTACCAATATTTCGATACAATTTCATGTAGTATCATGATATGTGATTTGGCCTTCAAATCTCAGATTTTCGCATAATATTGCATTTTAACCAAGTTTTCTTGCATTTTGTTCCGCACTAAAAATCATCGAATTCAGCAATATTTTGACGTTTATCATCCCCTTTTCCTTTATGTGATATAAACAAAATTTTTATCGAATTAGGCAATATTTATCCGTTTTTCCAAGTTTTTGAAAATTTTCAGTTTATTTTTATTAATTCATTAAATTTACGAAAAAAATGATGCAAACACATAATTGATCAGAAAATAACCTTAAATACTTCATTTTCAATCATCTATTTGTTTCTCGTTAAAATTCTGAGTAAGATATTTGAAAGGGGAGAAGTTCTGTTGTTATTGCATATATCGACGTTTCAGCCGGATGAGAGCGGTTTCACGTGTACATCTTTCATCGGTAATATAAACGGAAAATCAGTAACATTTTCGTTAATTCTAATGAAAACACATTGATTTTTATCATTTGTATTTGAAAAAACATTGTCATATGTCTTTTCTTGGATCTAAATAATACGAAACCTCGCTCTATGATTTGAAGTTAAAATCCTCAAATATGGTAATATAGTGACTTTTTTCACGTTATTCATGAAGTGTGATTTTACGTATATATATTCGTTTTTACCAATATTTCGATACTACTTCATGTTTTCTCACGATATGTGATTTGGCCTTCTAATCTCAGAATATCGCAAATTTTGCATTTGAAGCAAGTTTTCTTGCATTTTGTTTTGTACTAAAAATCATCGAATTCATCAATATTTTGACCTTTATCATCCCCTTTTCCTTTATGTGATTTAAACAAAATATCATCGAATAAGGCAATGTTTTGCCGTTTTTCCACGTTTTTGTGAATTTTCAGTTTATTGTTATTATTTCATTAAATATACGTAAAAAGTTATGCAAACACATAATTGATCAGAAAACAACCTTAAATACTTCATTTTCAATCATCTATTTGTTTCTCGTTACAATACTGAATAACATATTGAAAAGGGGAGAAGTTCTGTTTTTATTGCATATATCGACGTTTCAGCCGGATTAGAACGGTTTTACGTGTACATCTTCCATCGGTAATATAAACCGAAAATCAGGAACATTTTAGTAAATTTTAATGAAAACACATTTATTTTTATCATTTGTATTGGAAGCAACATCTTTATACGTCCTTTCTAGGGTCTTAAAAATACGAAACGTCGCTTTATGATTCGAAGTTAAAATCCTCAAATTTGGTATAATAATGACTTTTTCACGTTTTTCATATAGTTTGATATTTCGTAAATATATTCATTTTTACCAATACTTAGATACTATTTCATGTAGTATCACGATATGTGATTTGGCATTCAAATCACAGATTTTCGCATAATATTGCATTTTAAGCAAGTTTTCTTGCATTTTGTTTCGTACTAAAAATCATCGAATTCAGCAATATTTTGACGTTTATCATCCCCGTTTCCTTTATGTGATATAAACAAAATATTATCGAATTAGGCAATATTTTGCTGTTTTTCCACGTTTTTGTAAATTTTCAGTTTATTGCTATTAATTCATTAAATATACGATAAAAATGATGCAAACACATAATTGATTAGAAATTAACCTTAAACACTTCATTTTCAATCAACTATTTGTTTCTCGTTAAAATACTAAGATATTGGAAAGGGGAGAAGTTCTGTTTTTATTGCATATATCGACGTTTCAGCCGGATTAGAGCGGTTTCACGTGTACATCTTCCATCGGTAATACAAACGGAAAATCAGAAACATTTTAGTTAATTCTAATGAAAACACATTGATTTTTATCATTTGTATTTGAAACAACATTGTCAGATGTCTTTTCTTGGATCTAAATAATACGAAACCTCGCTCTATGTTTTGAAGTTAAAATCCTCAAATATGGTAATATAGTAACTTTTTTCACGTTAATCATGTAGTGTGATTTCACGTATATATATTAGTTTTTACCAATATTTCGATACTACTTCATGTTTTCTCACGATATGTGATTTGGCCTTCATATCTCAGAATTTTGCAAATTTTGCATTTTAAGCAAATTTTCTTGCATTTTATTTTGTACTAAAAATCATCGAATTTAGCAAAATTTTGACCTTTATCATCCTCTTTTCCTTTATGTGATTAAAACAAAATATCATCGAATTAGGCAATATTTTGCCGTTTTTCCACGTTTTTTGAATTATCAGTTTATTGTTAATAATTCATTAAATATACGATAAAAATGATGCAAACACAAAATTGATTAGAAAATAACCTTAAATACTTCATTTTCAATCACTAATTTGTTTCTCGTAAAAATACTGAGTAAGATATTGAAAAGGGGAGAAGTTTTGTTTTTATTGCATATATCGACGTTTCAGCCGGATTAGAGCGGTTTTACGTGTACATCTTCCATCGGTAATATAAACCAAAAATCAGGAACATTTTAGTTAATTTTAATGAAAACACATTGATTTTTATCATTTGTATTGGAAGCAACATCTTTATACGTCTTTTCTAGGGTCTAAAAAATACGAAACGTCGCTTTATGATTCGAAGTTAAAATCGTCAAATTTAGTATAATAATGACTTTTTTCACGTTTTTCATGTAGTTTGATATTACGTAAATATATTCATTTTTACCAATGTTTCGATACTATTTCATGTAGTATCACGATATGTGATTTGGCCTTCAAATCTCAGATTTTCGCATAATATTGCATTTTAAGCAAGTTTTTTTGCATTTTGTTTCGTACTAAAAATCATCGAATTCAGCAATATTTTGACGTTTATCATCCCCTTTTCCTTTGTGTGATATAAACAAAATATTATCGAATTAGGCAATATTTTGCTGTTTTTCCACGTTTTTGTGAATTTTCAGTTTATTGCTATTAATTCATTAAATATACGATAAAACTGATGCAAACACATAATTGATTAGAAATTAACCTTAAACACTTCATTTTCAATCAACTATTTGTTTCTCGTTAAAATAGTGAGTAAGATATTGGAAAGGGGAGAAGTTCTGTTTTTATTGCATATATCGACGTTTCAGCCGGATTAGAGCGGTTTCACGTGTACATCTTCCATTGGTAATATAAACGGAAAATCAGGAACATTTTAGTTAATTCTAATGAAAACACATTGATTTTTTTCATTTGTATTTGAAACAACATTGTCATATGTTTTTTCTTGGATCTAAATAATACGAAACCTCGCTCTATGATTTGAAGTTAAAATCCTCAAATATTTGTAATATAGTGACTTTTTTCAAGTTATTCATGTAGTGTGATTTTACGTATATATATTAGTTTTTACCAATATTTCGATACTACTTCATGTTTTCTCACGATATGTGATTTGGCCTTCATATCTCAGAATTTCGCAAATTTTGCATTTTTAAGCAAGTTTTCTTGCATTTTGTTTAGTACTAAAAATCATCGAATTTAGCAATATTTTGACCTTTATCATCCCCTTTTCCTTTATGTGATTTCAACAAAATATCATCGAATTAGGCAATATTTTGCCGTTTTTCCACGTTTTTGTTAATTTTCAGTTTATTGTTATTAATTCATTAAACATACGATAAAAATTATGCAAACACATAATTGATCAGAAAATAACCTTAAATACTTCATTTTCAATCATCTATTTGTTTCTCGCTAAAATACCAAGTAAGATATTGAAAGGGGGAGAAGTTCTGTTTTTATTGCATATATCGACGTTTCAGCCGGATTAGAACAGTTTTACGTGTACATCTTCCATCGGTAATATAAACCAAAACACAGGAACATTTTAGTTAATTTTAATGAAAACACATTTATTTTTATCATTTGTCTTGGAAGCAACATCTTTATACGTCTTTTCTAGTGTTTAAAAAGTACGAAACGTCGCTCTATGATTCGAAGTTAAAATCCTCAAATTTGGTATAAGAATGACTTTTTTCATGTAGTTTGATATTACGTAAATATATTCATTTTTACCAATATTTCGATACAATTTCATGTAGTATCACGATATGTGATTTGGCCTTCAAATCTCAGATTTTCGCATAATATTGCATTTTAAGCAAGTTTTCTTGCATTTTGTTTCGTACTAAAAATCATTGAATTCAGCAATATTTTGACTTTTATCATCCCCGTTTCCTTTATGTGATATAAACAAAATATTATCGAATTAGGCAATATTTTGCTGTTTTTCCACGTTTTTGTAAATTTTCAGTTTATTGCTATTAATTCATTAAATATACGATAAAAATGATGCAAACACATAATTGATTAGAAATTAACCTTAAACACTTCATTTTCAATCAACTATTTGTTTCTCGTTAAAATACTAAGATATTGGAAAGGGGAGAAGTTCTGTTTTTATTGCATATATCGACGTTTCAGCCGGATTAGAGCGGTTTCACGTGTACATCTTCCATCGGTAATACAAACGGAAAATCAGAAACATTTTAGTTAATTCTAATGAAAACACATTGATTTTTATCATTTGTATTTGAAACAACATTGTCATATGTCTTTTCTTGGATCTAAATAATACGAAACCTCGCTCTATGTTTTGAAGTTAAAATCCTCAAATATGGTAATATAGTAACTTTTTTCACGTTAATCATGTAGTGTGATTTCACGTATATATATTAGTTTTTACCAATATTTCGATACTACTTCATGTTTTCTCACGATATGTGATTTGGCCTTCATATCTCAGAATTTGGCAAATTTTGCATTTTAAGCAAATTTTCTTGCATTTTATTTTGTACTAAAAATCATCGAATTTAGCAAAATTTTGACCTTTATCATCCTCTTTTTCTTTATGTGATTAAAACAAAATATCATCGAATTAGGCAATATTTTGCCGTTTTTCCACGTTTTTTGAATTATCAGTTTATTGTTAATAATTCATTAAATATACGATAAAAATGATGCAAACACAAAATTGATTAGAAAATAACCTTAAATACTTCATTTTCAATCACTAATTTGTTTCTCGTAAAAATACTGAGTAAGATATTGAAAAGGGGAGAAGTTTTGTTTTTATTGCATATATCGACGTTTCAGCCGGATTAGAGCGGTTTTACGTGTACATCTTCCATCGGTAATATAAACCAAAAATCAGGAACATTTTAGTTAATTTTAATGAAAACACATTGATTTTTATCATTTGTATTGGAAGCAACATCTTTATACGTCTTTTCTAGGGTCTAAAAAATACGAAACGTCGCTTTATGATTCGAAGTTAAAATCGTCAAATTTAGTATAATAATGACTTTTTTCACATTTTTTATGTAGTTTGATATTACGTAAATATATTCATTTTTACCAATGTTTCGATACTATTTCATGTAGTATCACGATATGTGATTTGGCCTTCAAATCTCAGATTTTCGCATAATATTGCATTTTAAGCAAGTTTTTTTGCATTTTGTTTCGTACTAAAAATCATCGAATTCAGCAATATTTTGACGTTTATCATCCCCTTTTCCTTTGTGTGATATAAACAAAATATTATCGAATTAGGCAATATTTTGCTGTTTTTCCACGTTTTTGTGAATTTTCAGTTTATTGCTATTAATTCATTAAATATACGATAAAACTGATGCAAACACATAATTGATTAGAAATTAACCTTAAACACTTCATTTTCAATCAACTATTTGTTTCTCGTTAAAATAGTGAGTAAGATATTGGAAAGGGGAGAAGTTCTGTTTTTATTGCATATATCGACGTTTCAGCCGGATTAGAGCGGTTTCACGTGTACATCTTCCATTGGTAATATAAACGGAAAATCAGGAACATTTTAGTTAATTCTAATGAAAACACATTGATTTTTTTCATTTGTATTTGAAACAACATTGTCATATGTTTTTTCTTGGATCTAAATAATACGAAACCTCGCTCTATGATTTGAAGTTAAAATCCTCAAATATTTGTAATATAGTGACTTTTTTCAAGTTATTCATGTAGTGTGATTTTACGTATATATATTAGTTTTTACCAATATTTCGATACTACTTCATGTTTTCTCACGATATGTGATTTGGCCTTCATATCTCAGAATTTCGCAAATTTTGCATTTTTAAGCAAGTTTTCTTGCATTTTGTTTAGTACTAAAAATCATCGAATTTAGCAATATTTTGACCTTTATCATCCCCTTTTCCTTTATGTGATTTCAACAAAATATCATCGAATTAGGCAATATTTTGCCGTTTTTCCACGTTTTTTTTAATTTTCAGTTTATTGTTATTAATTCATTAAATATACGATAAAAATTATGCAAACACATAATTGATCAGAAAATAACCTTAAATACTTCATTTTCAATCATCTATTTGTTTCTCGCTAAAATACCGAGTAAGATATTGAAAGGGGAGAAGTTCTGTTTTTATTGCATATATCGACGTTTCAGCCGGATTAGAACAGTTTTACGTGTACATCTTCCATCGGTAATATAAACCAAAACACAGGAACATTTTAGTTAATTTTAATGAAAACACATTTATTTTTATCATTTGTCTTGGAAGCAACATCTTTATACGTCTTTTCTAGTGTTTAAAAAGTACGAAACGTCGCTCTATGATTCGAAGTTAAAATCCTCAAATTTGGTATATGAATGACTTTTTTCATGTAGTTTGATATTACGTAAATATATTCATTTTTACCAATATTTCGATACAATTTCATGTAGTATCACGATATGTGATTTGGCCTTCAAATCTCAGATTTTCGCATAATATTGCATTTTAACCAAGTTTTCTTGCATTTTGTTCCGCACTAAAAATCATCGAATTCAGCAATATTTTGACGTTTATCATCCCCTTTTCCTTTATGTGATATAAACAAAATTTTTATCGAATTAGGCAATATTTATCCGTTTTTCCAAGTTTTTGAGAATTTTCAGTTTATTTTTATTAATTCATTAAATTTACGAAAAAAATGATGCAAACACATAATTGATCAGAAAATAACCTTAAATACTTCATTTTCAATCATCTATTTGTTTCTCGTTAAAATTCTGAGTAAGATATTTGAAAGGGGAGAAGTTCTGTTGTTATTGCATATATCGACGTTTCAGCCGGATGAGAGCGGTTTCACGTGTACATCTTTCATCGGTAATATAAACGGAAAATCAGTAACATTTTCGTTAATTCTAATGAAAACACATTGATTTTTATCATTTGTATTTGAAAAAACATTGTCATATGTCTTTTCTTGGATCTAAATAATACGAAACCTCGCTCTATGATTTGAAGTTAAAATCCTCAAATATGGTAATATAGTGACTTTTTTCACGTTATTCATGAAGTGTGATTTTACGTATATATATTCGTTTTTACCAATATTTCGATACTACTTCATGTTTTCTCACGATATGTGATTTGGCCTTCTAATCTCAGAATATCGCAAATTTTGCATTTGAAGCAAGTTTTCTTGCATTTTGTTTTGTACTAAAAATCATCGAATTCATCAATATTTTGACCTTTATCATCCCCTTTTCCTTTATGTGATTTAAACAAAATATCATCGAATAAGGCAATGTTTTGCCGTTTATCCACGTTTTTGTGAATTTTCAGTTTATTGTTATTATTTCATTAAATATACGTAAAAAGTTATGCAAACACATAATTGATCAGAAAACAACCTTAAATACTTCATTTTCAATCATCTATTTGTTTCTCGTTACAATACTGAATAACATATTGAAAAGGGGAGAAGTTCTGTTTTTATTGCATATATCGACGTTTCAGCCGGATTAGAACGGTTTTACGTGTACATCTTCCATCGGTAATATAAACCGAAAATCAGGAACATTTTAGTTAATTTTAATGAAAACTTATTGATTTTTATCATTTGTATTGGAAGCAACATCTTTATACGTCCTTTCTAGGGTCTTAAAAATACGAAACGTCGCTTTATGATTCGAAGTTAAAATCCTCAAATTTGGTATAATAATGACTTTTTCACGTTTTTCATATAGTTTGATATTTCGTAAATATATTCATTTTTACCAATACTTAGATACTATTTCATGTAGTATCACGATATGTGATTTGGCATTCAAATCACAGATTTTCGCATAATATTGCATTTTAAGCAAGTTTTCTTGCATTTTGTTTCGTACTAAAAATCATCGAATTCAGCAATATTTTGACGTTTATCATCCCCGTTTCCTTTATGTGATATAAACAAAATATTATCGAATTAGGCAATATTTTGCTGTTTTTCCACGTTTTTGTAAATTTTCAGTTTATTGCTATTAATTCATTAAATATACGGTAAAAATGATGCAAACACATAATTGATTAGAAATTAACCTTAAACACTTCATTTTCAATCAACTATTTGTTTCTCGTTAAAATACTAAGATATTGGAAAGGGGAGAAGTTCTGTTTTTATTGCATATATCGACGTTTCAGCCGGATTAGAGCGGTTTCACGTGTACATCTTCCATCGGTAATACAAACGGAAAATCAGAAACATTTTAGTTAATTCTAATGAAAACACATTGATTTTTATCATTTGTATTTGAAACAACATTGTCATATGTCTTTTCTTGGATCTAAATAATACGAAACCTCGCTCTATGTTTTGAAGTTAAAATCCTCAAATATGGTAATATAGTAACTTTTTTCACGTTAATCATGTAGTGTGATTTCACGTATATATATTAGTTTTTACCAATATTTCGACACTACTTCATGTTTTCTCACGATATGTGCTTTGGCCTTCATATCTCAGAATTTGGCAAATTTTGCATTTTAAGCAAATTTTCTTGCATTTTATTTTGTACTAAAAATCATCGAATTTAGCAAAATTTTGACCTTTATCATCCTCTTTTCCTTTATGTGATTAAAACAAAATATCATCGAATTAGGCAATATTTTGCCGTTTTTCCACGTTTTTTGAATTATCAGTTTATTGTTAATAATTCATTAAATATACGATAAAAATGATGCAAACACAAAATTGATTAGAAAATAACCTTAAATACTTCATTTTCAATCACTAATTTGTTTCTCGTAAAAATACTGAGTAAGATATTGAAAAGGGCAGAAGTTTTGTTTTTATTGCATATATCGACGTTTCAGCCGGATTAGAGCGGTTTTACGTGTACATCTTCCATCGGTAATATAAACCAAAAATCAGGAACATTTTAGTTAATTTTAATGAAAACACATTGATTTTTATCATTTGTATTGGAAGCAACATCTTTATACGTCTTTTCTAGGGTCTAAAAAATACGAAACGTCGCTTTATGATTCGAAGTTAAAATCGTCAAATTTAGTATAATAATGACTTTTTTCACGTTTTTCATGTAGTTTGATATTACGTAAATATATTCATTTTACCAATGTTTCGATACTATTTCATGTAGTATCACGATATGTGATTTGGCCTTCAAATCTCAGATTTTCGCATAATATTGCATTTTAAGCAAGTTTTTTTGCATTTTGTTTCGTACTAAAAATCATCGAATTCAGCAATATTTTGACGTTTATCATCCCCTTTTCCTTTGTGTGATATAAACAAAATATTATCGAATTAGGCAATATTTTGCTGTTTTTCCACGTTTTTGTGAATTTTCAGTTTATTGCTATTAATTCATTAAATATACGATAAAACTGATGCAAACACATAATTGATTAGAAATTAACCTTAAACACTTCATTTTCAATCAACTATTTGTTTCTCGTTAAAATAGTGAGTAAGATATTGGAAAGGGGAGAAGTTCTGTTTTTATTGCATATATCGACGTTTCAGCCGGATTAGAGCGGTTTCACGTGTACATCTTCCATTGGTAATATAAACGGAAAATCAGGAACATTTTAGTTAATTCTAATGAAAACACATTGATTTTTTTAATTTGTATTTGAAACAACATTGTCATATGTTTTTTCTTGGATCTAAATAATACGAAACCTCGCTCTATGATTTGAAGTTAAAATCCTCAAATATTTGTAATATAGTGACTTTTTTCAAGTTATTCATGTAGTGTGATTTTACGTATATATATTAGTTTTTACCAATATTTCGATACTACTTCATGTTTTCTCACGATATGTGATTTGGCCTTCATATCTCAGAATTTCGCAAATTTTGCATTTTTAAGCAAGTTTTCTTGCATTTTGTTTAGTACTAAAAATCATCGAATTTAGCAATATTTTGACCTTTATCATCCCCTTTTCCTTTATGTGATTTAAACAAAATATCATCGAATTAGGCAATATTTTGCCGTTTTTCCACGTTTTTTTTAATGTTCAGTTTATTGTTATTAATTCATTAAATATACGATAAAAATTATGCAAACACATAATTGATCAGAAAATAACCTTAAATACTTCATTTTCAATCATCTATTTGTTTCTCGCTAAAATACCGAGTAAGATATTTAAAAGGGGAGAAGTTCTGTTTTTATTGCATATATCGACGTTTCAGCCGGATTAGAACAGTTTTACGTGTACATCTTCCATCGGTAATATAAACCAAAACACAGGAACATTTTAGTTAATTTTAATGAAAACACATTGATTTTTATCATTTGTCTTGGAAGCAACATCTTTATACGTCTTTTCTAGTGTTTAAAAAGTACGAAACGTCGCTCTATGATTCGAAGTTAAAATCCTCAAATTTGGTATAAGAATGACTTTTTTCATGTAGTTTGATATTACGTAAATATATTAATTTTTACCAATATTTCGATACAATTTCATGTAGTATCACGATATGTGATTTGGCCTTCAAATCTCAGATTTTCGCATAATATTGCATGTTAACCAAGTTTTCTTGCATTTTGTTCCGTACTAAAAATCATCAAATTCAGCAATATTTTGACGTTTATCATCCCCTTTTCCTTTATGTGATATAAACAAAATTTTTATCGAATTAAGCAATATTTATCCGTTTTTCCAAGTTTTTGAGAATTTTCAGTTTATTTTTATTAATTCATTAAATATACGAAAAAAATGATGCAAACACATAATTGATCAGAAAATAACCTTAAACACTTCATTTTCAATCATCTATTTGTTTCTCGTTAAAATTCTGAGTAAGATATTTGAAAGGAGAGAAGTTCTGTTGTTATTGCATATATCGACGTTTCAGCCGGATGAGAGCGGTTTCACGTGTACATCTTTCATCGGTAATATAAACGGAAAATCAGTAACATTTTCGTTAATTCTAATGAAAACACATTGATTTTTATCATTTGTATTTGAAAAAAACATTGTCATATGTCTTTTCTTGGATCTAAATAATACGAAACCTCGCTCTATGATTTGAAGTTAAAATCCTCAAATATGGTAATATAGTGACTTTTTTCACGTTATTCATGTAGTGTGATTTTACGTATATATATTCGTTTTTACCAATATTTCGATACTACTTCATGTTTTCTCACGATATGTGATTTGGCCTTCTAATCTCAGAATATCGCAAATTTTGCATTTGAAGCAAGTTTTCTTGCATTTTGTTTTGTACTAAAAATCATCGAATTCATCAATATTTTGACCTTTATCATCCCCTTTTCCTTTATGTGATTTAAACAAAATATCATCGAATTAGGCAATGTTTTGCCGTTTTTCCACGTTTTTGTGAATTTTCAGTTTATTGTTATTATTTCATTAAATATACGTAAAAAGTTATGCAAACACATAATTGATCAGAAAACAACCTTAAATACTTCATTTTCAATCATCTATTTGTTTCTCGTTAAAATTCTGAGTAATTTTTTTTTTTTTTCTTTTTAGCAGGGATAATCCTGCGCGGGCCCTAAGCCTCTGGCTGGCCCACTAAGTGATGCTTGTTTCTGCTTTACCTGGGCGGAGGATGAGTATGTATGACTCGTAGGGTCGCGTCAGTAGGATTTTGCCATATGTGTTTAACAATGTTATGATCTCAGCCTGCAGGAGAAACGAGTCTCCCTTCTTGAGAGTTATTCAGCAAGCCTGACCTAACTAGAAGGTCTAGCAAGTATTGAGGTGATAACGCATATGTAAAATAGTTGCTTGGATATGTAAAACAATTTAAGATTATGGGCAGTAAGTAAGGAAATAGATAAATGACTGGCTAGGAGATGTGGACATTTTGCTGGAGGCGTGAGGCTCGCTTCCGGAGGACCTTGACCTCACTTGAGTGCCAGACATCGCAGGGGGAAGCCGCGCTCCGTTTGAGCTCCCGTCAGAAGGGAACCCCTAGTGATATATCTCTAAGAGAAGAGAAGTGTGCAGACGTACCAGCTGTGGAATCGAGCTGGGAACGTTGTGGTCTCAAGTCCTGGTCGACGAGCAGATATTAAATCGCCCAGAAGCATTATTGTGGGCTGTGTGGAGCGCCCTGACCAGACGCCGTCAGAGGAAAAGCGCCCTCGACCAATTAATCTGTGGTAAGCACGATAAACGCCAGTTCATAGTGATCGCTTGTAGTTTGGTCGTGTGCCCAGCGACAGTAGCAATGTTTATTTATAAGTTAGACATGTTTTAATAAGGCAGAAGGCCTGAAATAGGAGAGTGAAGAGGGAGGAGCACGGAGCGACGTCCTCCCCCTCTGAGCGCTGGCGGACGACTGAGGGAGCCGGCTCCGGATGGAGGAAGACCCTCCCAGCGAGTGAGGACGCCGCCGCCAGGCGAGGTGGAGTATGGACCCGCCCAAAACGGGGGAGTCCACTCTCACTGTATGTAGAGAACAGATAGAGGTTTGAGGCAAGCATATTGTGTGGTTATTTTTGTTTATGTGTTAAAGGGGAACATTTTATTGGAACGTCGATGGGTTGCAGGTTTGTCTTTGGGGAAGAAGTTGCTGAGAACTTCGAAGCCAGCAGATGAAGTAATTGATGAGACTCCAAAGGTAGTGGAGCAGAGGACCTCGAGCTGTGAGGAGAAGCAGCAGTGAAGAGGAGTGTCACGTGCTTCTGTAGAGGTGGTGTAGCAGCCAAGAGAGCTGTGGAAGAACCTAACAGAAGGGTGAAGCACCGTAGTTGCACAAGGAAACTTCATGATAGCAGCCTGGAGGAGCTGCAGAGGATCCTGGTAGTGAAGCCCGGAAGAACCTAAGGATATTAGGGTTGTGAACTTCCAGAGGTGGAAGGGGGAAGTTCTGGTGGATTACTTATAGGGAGTTGATAGTGTTTGGTTGTCAGTAGCGTGCAAGACGCAGTGAGAGGTGAGTGACTGTTGGCATCCTTATGTCAAGGAGTTTTTTATACTGAAGTATCAATGAACATTTATACTGGTATATGTTATTGCATTCAAATGCTGATTTTCTATATATATATGTTATCTTGTTGATGGTGCAACAGTGTGTAGGCTTGACCAACTTGAGGAGGTTAATAGTATCAGGTGGTGAACCAGGAGATAGGATACCACTTGATAAGCTGATAATAGAGTTCTGATGGTATTGGAGTGCAACCTGATTGTGATATTATAGAGTATAGGATTCATTATTATTATATGTGTGTATGTATCGTGTATGTGCTTTGTTCAGTAAATGTGTCACAATTGGCTGGTGTTTTGCCCTTGTCCTAGTGAGGCTTCCCAGGAGGTAGTAAAGAAGGAGAGAGAGAGAGAAAGAACCAAGAACCACTGCTGTGGACAGGGTAAGAGGTAATACTAGTAAGTCATAGGGGATTGAGATCATATCTCATAAGGAGAGAGTGGGGAGTCACAGCGGCTCAAGTGGGTGTGTGCACGTGACAACGAGGCTAAGTGTTGGAGCCGCATCCCCTGAACGTGTGACGTTGAGCCCCTCTCCAAGAGCCAGAAGCGCCAAGGGTGATCTCCTAGTATAAGCACTCTACCGAGTTGTGGGTTGGGTTGTCCGTAGAGAAGGATCAACGACGACAACACCAACCAACCCACAGTCTATAATAAATTGGGGGCCTGTCCGGGAGAGTGAACTGACACACCCACACCCTGTCCAAGAGTGGATTTGTACACCCTTGCTGAAATAGATAAACTGTGTGACCGCAGGTGTATACTCTCTCTCTTGGGAAGACTCACAGGACAAGATGGATAAGGTGCAAGCATTTGTGGAGTCAGGCAAGCCTGAGGACTTAGAAGGTTGCACGAGGGATCAATTGAAGCAAATAGCAGAAAAATGTGGCATCAGGTTGAGAGCATCTAAAGTAGCTGGGATGAAGGATGAGATCCTGAGGCAGTTAAGAGCCAGAAGTGAAGCGGCAGAACAAGGAGCCCAGGAAGGAGCTGAAAGTAGAAAGGAGGATGATGGGCAGGATGACGTGAGATCCCAGGGATCGAGTAGGAGCAGCAAGAGTAGCCGCAGTAGCAGGAGTAGCCGGAATAGGAGCTTGGAGAGATTCCAGTTAGAGCTCCAGATGCAGCGTGAGGACAAGGAGAGACAGTTCCAGCTGGAAAAGATGAAATTAGAACTCCAGATGAAAAATGAAGCCGAGAAGGAAAAAGAGAAAACCAGGCTGGAAGTAGAAAAAGAGAAAACCAGGCTGGAAGTAGAAAAAGAGAAAACCAGGCTGGAAGTAGAAAAAGAGAAAACCAGGTTGGAAGTAGAAAAAGAAAAAGCCCAGGTCGAAAAAGAAAAAGCCCAGGTCGAAAAAGAAAAAGAGAGAACAAAACAAATGCAGATAGAAGCGAATAGAACCTTGGCTGAGCAGAGGATTGAACATGGGTTGCCAGAGAGCACCACCCAGGTATCACACCCACCAGATGTTAGGGTTAGGGAGAAGGACATTCCCTTGTTTGTTCCCGAAGAGGCAGAGAGCTTTTTCGAGCACTTTGAAAAAGTAGCCAGCATCAAGGAGTGGCCACAAGAGGAATGGGCCCAGCTGGTCCAGTTAAGATTGACCGGGGCAGCCAGGGAGGCATACACCCAATTGTCACTGGAAGAGTGCCAGGATTACGCCACAGTAAAGAGCAGCATATTGCGCTCGTTTCAGTTAACCCCAGAAGCTTATAGAAAGCGCTTCAGAGAGATGATCAAAGTTGGAGCATGTACGTTTGCTGAGACAGCAAGAGATCTGGAAAGACGATTCCAGAAGTGGATTGAGGCTGCTGGAGTTGGATCTTACGCTGACCTGAAGCAACTGATGGTCATGGAGAAGTTCTTGGAGATGATGCATCCCGAAACAAAGTTCAAGATCCAAGAAGCAGGGATAATGGAGGTGAAAGATGCCGCAGATAGGGCAGATATGATTACTGAAGCATACAAGAGCTTAAGGGAGAACAGAGTGAGAAGCGAGGCGAGACGCAGCAATGGCAGATCCAATGGAGTCTGGGGAGGAAGAAATTACGAGAGGCCCAGAAGAGTCTGGGATGAGAAAAATTTTGATAAATGGGCAGATAAAAGTAAGTACCCTAAAACTCAGAAGAGTAGGTCGCGCACTTCGTCTGAAAGTGAAGATGGAGGAGCTAAACAAGAAACTAATCGTTATCCTGGAAATCAAGAGTCCAGTAGAACCCCACAGAGTGCAAGTAGTGTACCTGGCCCGAGGAATTCTCATGTGAGTGGGCAGAGTCAGAGCTACTCTGGTACGTATAGGAGAGATTTTTCACAGATGAGATGTTACGATTGTAACGGATTGGGTCACGTGATGCGAGATTGTCGGCAGGGCAAGAGAGTTGTGACCCTGGCCATGTGTGACCCCCGAGGTAAATATACTAATGTGTTCGAAGACAAACCACAGAGAGCGAACTTAGTGAACGAGAGGTATAGGCCGTTCATGAGCAAAGGTTGGATCAGAATAGGAAGCCAACCTGAAGTAGAAGTTGGTATCTTAAGAGATACCGGAGCTAATCAGAGCTTGATTACGAGAAGCCTGATTGGGAATGATCGACGGTTAGCTGGCAGGAGTAAGATGAGGGTATATGGGTTGTTGTCTGAAAGTGACATGCCCGTTTGTACTGTCCAGCTAAGGTCGGAATATGTGTCGGCGGAGGTGATGTTGGGAGTGTGCCCCGACATACCTATTCCAGGAGTCCAAGTGATCCTGGGGAATGACTTGTGCGGGACAAAGGTGTTGACAAGAGTCATAGCGGAGACTGTGCCAGAGGAGTGTCCAGAAGGCCACGGCACGTGTGGGACACCTGAGAGTGTGAACCTGACTGACATCCGAGGAGATGCGTCAGGAGACCGCCAAGCCATTGAGTACCCTGTCTCGGTAGTGACGAAGGCAGAAGTGGCCGACGAGGAAGACACTGGAGAAGGTGAGACAGTGTCGATTCAGCCAGTGGAAGAGATCGATGTAGATATAGCGTGGCTATTTGATGAAGGTCCAGCCCAGGAAAATGAAGTCTCGGTGAGGTCAAAAGTGAAGATGACCCAGCCGAAGAAAACTCATGTGAAGAGAGCGGACCTGAGTAGAGCCCAGACTGCTGAAATTGAGAGTCGGAAGGCGAATGCAACTGTGCTGAGTAGGAATGAGGAAGGATGTGGACAGACTGAAGACGGGAATAGAGCGTCAAGTGGTCCACGAGCACAGAGGCATAGGGATAGTGGAGTTAAGTTGTTTGAGATGTCAAGAGTTGGCATGTTTCACAGACAACGTGGAGGAGAAATAATGAAGAAGAGTAATAGCCGAGAAAATGAGAGGAGTAGAGACAGTATGTGTGGAGAGATGCTTACGAGCACTTTGGGAGAGGCAAAGCGACATGTATGGTCGAGTGCTGTTGGATGTAGTACAGTGCTTGAAGAAACTTTTAGGGAACGAAGAAGAGTCGAAGGAGAAGAAATGGAGTTGTATAGAGGTGAGAAGTGCAGGAAGAAGATGATGATGCAAGCATGGAGGAATAGAAGAAAGCCGAGGACTCGATGTAAGTCAAACAGGATGAGGTCTCGGATAAATGAGACGAAAGGGAGGATAGTCGGTGAAGACGAGGGAGTGAAGTATGATGACAGGAGACGAAAGTATAATGGCAGTAGATGGAAGTGTGAAGACGACAGAGGAGGTACAGACAGCAGATGTCTGACTCTGGACGTGGAGAGAAGAAGACGAGGAAACGGAGGGTGGAGACAATAAGTAGAGTGGACCGATGGAGTGCAGGCGTCCAGGGAGGACAGCCTAGCTAAGAGGTGTCAGAGAAGTCAAATCGTTTGCGAGAAGATCATATTCCTGGAGAGTTGTGAGCCGGATGTTGCAAGGAGCAACGAACTAATTGTAGACTCCTACGGGAGTATGTAAACAGACTAATCGGTCGAACCAATCGGTTGAAGAACGAGACAGTGTAGTGGCGGATGTATTATCCCGAACCTAGCCACTAGAATAACTCTCAAAAATAAGGGGAGGGGAGTGTTATGATCTCAGCCTGCAGGAGAAACGAGTCTCCCTTCTTGAGAGTTATTCAGCAAGCCTGACCTAACTAGAAGGTCTAGCAAGTATTGAGGTGATAACGCATATGTAAAATAGTTGCTTGGATATGTAAAACAATTTAAGATTATGGGCAGTAAGTAAGGAAATAGATAAATGACTGGCTAGGAGATGTGGACATTTTGCTGGAGGCGTGAGGCTCGCTTCCGGAGGACCTTGACCTCACTTGAGTGCCAGACATCGCAGGGGGAAGCCGCGCTCCGTTTGAGCTCCCGTCAGAAGGGAACCCCTAGTGATATATCTCTAAGAGAAGAGAAGTGTGCAGACGTACCAGCTGTGGAATCGAGCTGGGAACGTTGTGGTCTCAAGTCCTGGTCGACGAGCAGATATTAAATCGCCCAGAAGCATTATTGTGGGCTGTGTGGAGCGCCCTGACCAGACGCCGTCAGAGGAAAAGCGCCCTCGACCAATTAATCTGTGGTAAGCACGATAAACGCCAGTTCATAGTGATCGCTTGTAGTTTGGTCGTGTGCCCAGCGACAGTAGCAATGTTTATTTATAAGTTAGACATGTTTTAATAAGGCAGAAGGCCTGAAATAGGAGAGTGAAGAGGGAGGAGCACGGAGCGACGTCCTCCCCCTCTGAGCGCTGGCGGACGACTGAGGGAGCCGGCTCCGGATGGAGGAAGACCCTCCCAGCGAGTGAGGACGCCGCCGCCAGGCGAGGTGGAGTATGGACCCGCCCAAAACGGGGGAGTCCACTCTCACTGTATGTAGAGAACAGATAGAGGTTTGAGGCAAGCATATTGTGTGGTTATTTTTGTTTATGTGTTAAAGGGGAACATTTTATTGGAACGTCGATGGGTTGCAGGTTTGTCTTTGGGGAAGAAGTTGCTGAGAACTTCGAAGCCAGCAGATGAAGTAATTGATGAGACTCCAAAGGTAGTGGAGCAGAGGACCTCGAGCTGTGAGGAGAAGCAGCAGTGAAGAGGAGTGTCACGTGCTTCTGTAGAGGTGGTGTAGCAGCCAAGAGAGCTGTGGAAGAACCTAACAGAAGGGTGAAGCACCGTAGTTGCACAAGGAAACTTCATGATAGCAGCCTGGAGGAGCTGCAGAGGATCCTGGTAGTGAAGCCCGGAAGAACCTAAGGATATTAGGGTTGTGAACTTCCAGAGGTGGAAGGGGGAAGTTCTGGTGGATTACTTATAGGGAGTTGATAGTGTTTGGTTGTCAGTAGCGTGCAAGACGCAGTGAGAGGTGAGTGACTGTTGGCATCCTTATGTCAAGGAGTTTTTTATACTGAAGTATCAATGAACATTTATACTGGTATATGTTATTGCATTCAAATGCTGATTTTCTATATATATATGTTATCTTGTTGATGGTGCAACAGTGTGTAGGCTTGACCAACTTGAGGAGGTTAATAGTATCAGGTGGTGAACCAGGAGATAGGATACCACTTGATAAGCTGATAATAGAGTTCTGATGGTATTGGAGTGCAACCTGATTGTGATATTATAGAGTATAGGATTCATTATTATTATATGTGTGTATGTATCGTGTATGTGCTTTGTTCAGTAAATGTGTCACAATTGGCTGGTGTTTTGCCCTTGTCCTAGTGAGGCTTCCCAGGAGGTAGTAAAGAAGGAGAGAGAGAGAGAAAGAACCAAGAACCACTGCTGTGGACAGGGTAAGAGGTAATACTAGTAAGTCATAGGGGATTGAGATCATATCTCATAAGGAGAGAGTGGGGAGTCACAGCGGCTCAAGTGGGTGTGTGCACGTGACAACGAGGCTAAGTGTTGGAGCCGCATCCCCTGAACGTGTGACGTTGAGCCCCTCTCCAAGAGCCAGAAGCGCCAAGGGTGATCTCCTAGTATAAGCACTCTACCGAGTTGTGGGTTGGGTTGTCCGTAGAGAAGGATCAACGACGACAACACCAACCAACCCACAGTCTATAATAACAACTTCCTCTGCTCTGTTGAATCGAAGGTGAAATCTTAACGGGTTTGTAACTGTGCACTGTGTTAGATAATGTTCCAGTGGTCTGACGGGCAGTTCTCCACAGTGCTGACATTTCCTCTCACCTTCCGGAACCCGTAAGTCTATTTCACATGCACATGGGTACCCAAGCCTGATGCGATGTAAGTGCACTTCTGTTGTTCTACTGCCCCCGTTCATCAAACTAAGTGGTTCGTAGTTGGTTGAATCCTTGTACCAACCTGCAGATACGGATGTTGCAACTGCTGTGTTGTGGTCACTGTACATCTTTCGCATTGCTCTGTTTCGAATCACTTTCTTCATCTGGGAGAGACTCTGTGGTATGTAAATGTCTACATTCCTCCTCTTAGTAGCAAGTTTTGCAGCTTCGTCTGCAATGTCATTACCTAATAGTCCCACATGACTTGGCACCCAGTTGATAAGTACCCGTCGGCCTTGTCGTTGGAGTGTGTGCATGAATGATAAGACATTGGTGATCAGATGGATGTTATCACATATGTGTCCTTGTTGCAAGGTTTCAATGGCGGTTCTCGAATCTGTATGGATGATAACATGCTGTCGGTGTTCAGCAAGAGCATGTTCCAAAGCCTTTTGAATGACTAGCATCTCAGTCTGTAAAGTCGAACACCCATTTGAGAGTCTCCAACTATATACAGAGTTTCCTGCTTTAACTGCAGCTCCGGTTTCTTGTCCCTGCTGGTCTACTGACCCATCCGTAAAGTAAGTGAAGCTGTCGGATGCCATGTTTGCTTCTATATGCATCTGTGCAAAGTGACGGAGCAGATGAGGATGTGTCTGGTTCTTCTTTCCGTCAAGAGCCATAATCTGAAAGTCTGCTGGCAGAGACTCCCAAGGGGCCTGAATAACAAAGTCTGCATGTATGTCGTCGACACCCCTCTCAGTGACTGTGGTTGCCATATCGAATGTATCGATGGCGTTTATCGCACAATGGGTCCACCTGTTGCCATTGGAGGTTCTTCTGTCCAGAGTTAGTGCTCCAGTGATCATGTCTTTAAGTGAACTGATTCGAGGTCTAGTCAATATCTTGGTCAGCATGCACGCAGCAATCCCCTTTACCCTTATTTCAATCGACGGTAGCTTCGTCTCTAGTCTTAGGTTCAGGATTTTAGTCCATCTGGGAGCACCTGTTATGACTCGCAATGCATCATTTTGAAGAACCTCAACGTTTGCCCACTGACCAGGAGAAAGAGTGAGTAAGGCAGGTGCTGCATAATCAACCAGGGAACGAACGGCGTGTATGTAAAACATTCTCAACACTCTGTGTCCCGCTCCTAGACGGGGCCCTGTGATTGCTCTCATTATATTTATTCGTGACTTTGCTTTCTCCTTTAGATATTGAATTTGCCTATTGAATGTCATTTTAAAATCAATCCACACTCCGAGATATCGATATTGTGTAACCCACTGAAGGTTTATGTCCTGAATGCGTAGGTTCCTGTCTGGAGCCTTGCCACCTAGTCTCATCGCCTGAGACTTCTGTGCAGATATTTTTAGCCCTAAAACACTGCATTCAGATGTCACTTGATCTAAAGCACCCTGAGCTTTATTTAGAAGTGAAGGACCCGTAACGACTAATGCTAGATCATCAGCATAGCTTAGCAATGTAACCCCTTCTGTAAAGGACATGGTAACAAGGTTTTCCATAAGGATGTTAAAAAGACTAGGACTGAGGACTCCTCCTTGTGGAGTCCCATTCTCGTGCAAGTGGTAGTCCGACACTTGTCCTTGCAACTTTACTCTGGCATACCTGTGACTTAGGTAATCTTGAATCCATGCTAGCATTTTCCCCCTCACACCTTTTTTAACTAAGGTGTGTAGTATTGCTGGCGGGCTTGCAAGTTCAAACGCTTTCTCCAGATCAAGGAAGACCACTATAGCTGGACCTGAGTTAACTGTTCCTAGTAATGTCGCTATGCAGTTTGCAGTACCTACTCCTCTAGTGAAGCCAAATATGTGTTTATGAAGGTCCCCAGTCTTCCACAGTAGCCTATTTAAGACCATCCGTTCTGCAGTTTTACTAACGCATGATGTTAATGAAATGGGTCTGTAATTGCCAGGTTCATTCGGCTTAGGAATCGGTATGACGTCTGCTTTCTTCCAAGAGGGCGGTAGTTTGCCTTGCTGCCAAGACGCATTGATGACGTCCAATATCCCGCGGTCTCCAGCAGGACCTGCTTGTGCGATCATTGAGTACGTAATGTTATTAGCACCTGGTGCAGTGTCCTTACCACCTTTTTTGGCTCTGCTTAGTTCCTGTTCGGTGAAGGGACAGTCACATTCGTCATTTATAGCTATGCCCTCATGAATGACTGTCATCCTCTCTTGTTTTAAGTGTTCTTGCTGCCTTCGGACCATTGCAGGAAGCTGATATGAAGCTGTTCTTTCTGCAAATTGGAGCGCAAGTCTCTCAGCCTCCTGCAATGGTTGAATACATGCCTGTGGCCGGGCTGGTCGACCTGATATAGTTTTAATCTGACCCCATATCTTGCCAAGACTACTATGTTCAGTTAGAGTGTGACACCACTCAAACCATCGTGCCTCCTTTACTTCTCTAGAAACTCGCCTTGCTTCAGATATCACCGCTCGTAGCAGAGTTCTTCCTTCTGGTGTGGGGTTTCTCTTTAGATGTTTTCTGAAGATGTTGACTCTGTGGTTCTGTTCTTTAACGTCATTACTATAGAACCAATAGTTCTTTCGTTTCGTGTTACCTGTGATAATGATTGGAATAGCTGTGTTCGCAGCAGCTGCAACGGCTTCCCGCAGATTGGTCTCGTGTATGTTCAAATCCTCAGGTGGCGTGTACGTTGCATACCATTTTTCAAGTTCTTCCTGGTATACATTCCAATTGGCCTTTCCTAAATTCGACCGAGGCTGCGCAGGAGGTGTAGGAGGTCGTGCCAGGTTTAGTGTCGTGACAGTAGCATAGTGGTCACTGGTGATCACCGGGTCTACTTCCCACTTCGCCTGTTGCTGGAGTGCTGTTGAGATGAATGTAAGATCAAGGGAACCTCCTAGAATGTGAGTCGGTTCCCCAGTATTGAGAAGTGTAATTTCAGGTACTTCTCGCAGAGCCGCAGCTAAATGGCGCCCATCTGCATTGGCTGGCCCAGTTGCACCTAACTCTGGATGATGAGCATTAAAATCTCCAGCAATAATTAAATTTTCCTGCGTGGCCAAGGCAAGCACTGCCTCTGCTTCTAGTTTACGTCTAGGGGACTTGTAGACGTTGTATATGAGGAGCTCAAAATTAGCCATATTCACTGTAACTGCTAATACCTCTACTCCATCCCCACATGAAACTGAGTCTATTTTCTTGCTGGGTATGGTGTTTCTGACTAGGGTCATTAATCCTCTTAGTCTCCCCTGCTCATACGGTAGAACATAGCGCTGAAATCCAGCCAATCTGAAGGATTTCGTGGCTGGGAAAAGAGTTTCTTCCAAAACGATTATATCTGCTTTCGTGCTGATTGCAGCCTCCTGAAGTGTGTGTTTTTTATTTCCAAGACCTTGTATGTTCCACTGCAGAATTCGTAATGGCCAGACGACGGGTTCGGTTGGTGTTGCTTGTTCTACGAGAACTCCTCCTCGGAATCGACCTCTATATTCTCCGCCTCGCAAGTCGTGTCGCTGCAAATCGGACTGCATGGATAGTTCGTGGTCATCCCCGACATTGTTGGAATTTGTGCATAACTGTGGTCCATCGCTATGTTGTTGGAAGTGCTGCAGGTCGGACTGCATTGATTGTCCGTGGTCAACCCCGGCAGTGTTGGAATCTGTGCAGAACTGTGGTCCAACACTTTGTTGTTGGTATTGCTGCAAGTCGGACTGCATTGATTGCTCGTGGCCGTTTCTTGTGTTGGCGGAACCTGTGCATCTCTGCTGTTCAATACGTCTTTGTTGGCGTTGCTGCATATCAGACTGCATTGGCTGTTGTTGTCTGTCTCCTGTGTTGGAAGATTCTGTTGATCGTGGGTGGTCACTGCTTCTTGCAGTTGCGTTTGTGAATGTTGATGTTCCGGAGTCTTGACTATCCGACTGTTGTCGGTAGTCAGTATGTCCAAGTTGCGGCGTTTGTCCTCTCGTGCTCCATCCTGTCGGAGACTGTCTAGTTCTCGTGTAACTGTGGTCTGCTGCACGATCTTGTCCATTATCACACAAGTGATGTCTTGAGTCTGTTGCTGTGAGGCGTTCTGCGTCATCTGTAGGCAATTGATAATGGTCTCTGCCATGATCTTCACGATGGTTTTCAGCTGGACCTCGGTAAAACTGTATAGGCGGGGAGTAGATTCCGAAAGTAAGTGTTTTCTGCTCTTTTGCATTTGCTGGACTTCTGCAACACTTTCGTGTAATGTCTGATTCGGAATTGACAGATTCGGGAAATTTTGCTCTGTGAGAGCGGGTGGCTGTTGTGGCTGTGCACGAGTGTTCCAGACGTTGGTGTTGGGGTATGTATTGCTGGGCAGTGTGTTGATCCTGGCCTGAGCTGTCTGCACTTTTTGTTTCCGTGCAGAGCAGGTTGTGCTCCAGGCATGATGTTTGCCTCCACAATTTGGACATTTGGCTGTAGTGGTCTGGTTTGCCTTGTGCTTGGCAATACAGTCTTTGGTGGGATGTCTCAGGCTGCACACTCCGCACCTCTCCTGTCCTGTGCAGCGTGACTGATGGTGGCCGTATTTCTGACACCTGAAGCAGCGTAGGGGTTCCGGGACGTATGGCCTCTGTCGGTATGTCCCCCAATTTCCAAGACCGAAAGTTTCTGGCACATGTCCCATGACGGTCACCAGAACCTGACGCGTCGCTGCCTTGTCTACTTTTGTGTGGCAACGTTCCGCACTCAGGACTTGCTTGTGTTCTAGCACTGGATCCAGGGGAAAGTCGATTGGGTATCCCAAAAGCACGACTCGTGTGCGTCGTTCTGAAGGGTCCAGCTTTACCAAGCACACAGGTTTCCCCTGCAGGACTCTTACCTTCTCTAAGTAATGTGCAGTCTGTTGGTCTTGAGGTGTCAGTATTATTTCTCCCTTCAGGTTGACTGTAATGAAAAGTTTGAGCTCTGGCTGTTCTTTTTCCATCGCCGTTACTACTCCATATGCTGTAGGAAAGTGGTCGGTCTGCATGATCTTGAATTTCGGAAGAAGTGCAGAGGCTGGCGATGTCTGGTGTGAGACTGGTGGTGTCCTCCCCTGTCCCATACTGCTGTCCTGCGGCTGGGCTGTGGAGAGAGGAACAATGGCCGACACTGGCTGGCGTGAAACCGGTGGTGTCCTCTCCTGACTCATACTGCCGTCCCGCGGCAGCGTTGCGGACAGAGAAGCAGTGACTGACAGTGGCTGGTGTGTGACTGACGCTGTCCTCTCTAGGTCCATTACGTCCGCTGACTTGCTGGTAGAAGCAAGTGGTAAAGCCTCGATAGCAGTTTTCTTTGGGGCCTGCTGCACAGCGGTCCCCCGTCCTTCCTCGTCCGAAAGCTGCTTCCATTCCCTCTTGCGCTGAGCCTTCCCCATGGCTCTCTTCACGTAGTGAGAACCGACTCCATTCTGAGTAAGATATTTGAAAGGGGAGAAGTTCTGTTGTTATTGCATATATCGACGTTTCAGCCGGATTAGAGCGGTTTCACGTGTACATCTTTCATCGGTAATATAAACGGAAAATCAGTAACATTTTAGTTAATTCTAATGAAAACACATTGATTTTTATCATTTGTATTTGAAAAAACATTGTCATATGTCTTTTCTTGGATCTAAATAATACGAAACCTCGCTCTATGATTTGAAGTTAAAATCCTCAAATATGGTAATATAGTGACTTTTTTCACGTTATTCATGTAGTGTGATTTTACGTGTATATATTCGTTTTTACCAATATTTCGATACTACTTCATGTTTTCTCACGATATGTGATTTGGCCTTCTAATCTCAGAATATCACAAATTTTGCATTTGAAGCAAGTTTTCTTGCATTTTGTTTTGTACTAAAAATCATCGAATTCATCAATATTTTGACGTTTATCATCCCCGTTTCCTTTATGTGATATAAAAAAAATATTACCGAATTAGGCAATATTTTGCTGTTTTTCCACGTTTTTGTAAATTTTCAGTTTATTGCTATTAATTCATTAAATATACGATAAAAATGATGCAAACACAAAATTGATTAGAAAATAACCTTAAATACTTCATTTTCAATCACCAATTTGTTTATCGTAAAAATACTGAGTAAGATATTGAAAAGGGGAGAAGTTCTGTTTTTATTGCATATATCGATGTTTCAGCCGGATTAGAACGGTTTTACGTGTACATCTTCCATCGGTAATATAAACCAAAAATCAGGAACATTTTAGTTAATTTTAATGAAAACACATTGATTTTTATCATTTGTATTGGAAGCAACATCTTTATACGTCTTTTCTAGGGTCTAAAAAATACGAAACGTCGCTTTATGATTCGAAGTTAAAATCGTCAAATTTAGTATAATAATGACTTTTTTCACGTTTTTCATGTAGTTTGATATTACGTAAATATATTCATTTTTACCAATGTTTCGATACTATTTCATGTAGTATCACGATATGTAATTTGGCCTTCAAATCTCAGATTTTCGCATAATATTGCATTTTAACCAAGTTTTCTTGCATTTTGTTTCGTACTAAAAATCATCGAATTCAGCAATATTTTGACGTTTATCATCCCCTTTTCCTTTGTGTGATATAAACAAAATATTATCGAATTAGGCAATATTTTGCTGTTTTTCCACGTTTTTGTGAATTTTCAGTTTATTGCTATTAATTCATTAAATATACGATAAAACTGATGCAAACACATAATTGATTAGAAATTAACCTTAAACACTTCATTTTCAATCAACTATTTGTTTCTCGTTAAAATAGTGAGTAAGATATTGGAAAGGGGAGAAGTTCTGTTTTTATTGCATATATCGAGGTTTCAGCCGGATTAGAGCGGTTTCACGTGTACATCTTCAATCGGTAATATAAACAGAAAATCAGGAACATTTTAGTTAATTCTAATGAAAACACATTGATTTTTTTCATTTGTATTTGAAACAACATTGTCATATGTTTTTTCTTGGATCTAAATAATACGAAACCTCGCTCTATGATTTGAAGTTAAAATCCTCAAATATTTGTAATATAGTGACTTTTTTCAAGTTATTCATGTAGTGTGATTTTACGTATATATATTAGTTTTTACCAATATTTCGATACTACTTCATGTTTTCTCACGATATGTGATTTGGCCTTCATATCTCAGAATTTCGCAAATTTTGCATTTTTTAGCAAGTTTTCTTGCATTTTGTTTAGTACTAAAAATCATCGAATTTAGCAATATTTTGACCTTTATCATCCTCTTTTCCTTTATGTGATTTAAACAAAATATCATCGAATTAGGCAATATTTTGCCGTTTTTCCACGTTTTTTTGAATTTTCAGTTTATTGTTATTAATTCATTAAATATACGATAAAAATTATGCAAACACATAATTGATCAGAAAATAACCTTAAATACTTCATTTTCAATCATCTATTTGTTTCTCGTTAAAATACCGAGTAAGATATTGAAAAGGGGAGAAGTTCTGTTTTTATTGCATATATCGACGTTTCAGCCGGATTAAAACAGTTTTACGTGTACATCTTCCATCGGTAATATAAACCAAAACACAGGAACATTTTAGTTAATTTTAATGAAAACACATTGATTTTTATCATTTGTCTTGGAAGCAACATCTTTATACGTCTTTTCTAGTGTTTAAAAAGTACGAAACGTCGCTCTATGATTCGAAGTTAAAATCCTTAAATTTGGTATAAGAATGACTTTTTTCATGTAGTTTGATATTATGTAAATATATTCATTTTTACCAATATTTCGATACTATTTCATGTAGTATCACCATATGTGATTTGGCCTTCAAATCTCAGATTTTCGCATAATATTGCATTTTAACCAAGTTTTCTTGCATTTTGTTCCGTACTAAAAATCATCGAATTCAGCAATATTTTGACGTTTATCATCCCCTTTTCCTTTATGTGATATAAACAAAATTTTTATCGAATTAGGCAATATTTATCCGTTTTTCCACGTTTTTGAGAATTTTCAGTTTATTTTTATTAATTCATTAAATATACGAAAAAAAATGATGCAAACACATAATTGATCAGAAAATAACCTTAAATACTTCATTTTCAATCATCTATTTGTTTCTCGTTAAAATACTGAGTAAGATATTTGAAAGGGGAGAAGTTCTGTTGTTATTGCATATATCGACGTTTCTGCCGGATTAGAGCGGTTTCACGTGTACATCTTTCATCGGTAATATAAACGGAAAATCAATAACATTTTAGTTAATTCTAATGAAAACACATTGATTTTTATCATTTGTATTTGAAAAAACATTGTTATATGTCTTTTCTTGGATCTAAATAATACGAAACCTCGCTCTATGATTTGAAGTTAAAATCCTCAAATATGGTAATATAGTGAATTTTTCACGTTATTCATGTAGTGTGATTTTACGTATATATATTCGTTTTTACCAATATTTCGATACTACTTCATGTTTTCTCACGATATGTGATTTGGCCTTCTAATCTCAGAATATCGCAAATTTTGCATTTGAAGCAAGTTTTCTTGCATTTTGTTTTGTACTAAAAATCATCGAATTTATCAATATTTTGACCTCTATCATCCCCTTTTCCTTTATGTGATTTAAACAAAATATCATCGAATTAGGCAATATTTTGCCGTTTTTCCACGTTTTTGTGAATTTTCAGTTTATTGTTATTATTTCATTAAATATACGTAAAAAGTTATGCAAACACATAATTGATCAGAAAACAACCTTCAAACTGCAAATACGTGCATAGAGCGAGAATTTGGCTCCAAAACTTGGCTCAAGGGGCGAATTTGGGATGTTTGGGATATTTTGAAATCTGCAGGGGTGTTTGGGCAAAATGTGACCCATCGCCGCTCTTAGTATTTGCCATATTTTCGGTATAAAAAGTCGTAATTTCAAACTGCAAATACCTGCAGAGAGCCAGAAATTTGGCTGCATAATGTGGCTGAAGCGTCGAAATTGGGATGTTCAGGATATTTTCTAAACTGCAGAGTGGGTTTGGGCCAACTGTGACCCATCGTCGCTCTCAGTAATTGGCATATTTTCGGAATAAAATTCGTAATTTCAATCTGCGAATACGTGCAGGGAGCCAGAATTTGACTCCAAAATATGGCTCAAGCGTCGAATTTGGGACGTTTGGGATTTTTTGAAAACTGCAGGGATGGTTTGGGCAAAATTGTGATCCATCGCCGCTTTCAGTAATTAACATATTTTCGTTATAAAAATTGGTAATTTCAAAATGCGAATATGCGCAGTGAACCAGAATTTGGATCCAAAATATGGCTCAAGGATCGAATTTGGGATCTTTGGGATATTCTGAAAACTGGAGGTGGGGGGGGGGGGGGGTTTGGGCAAAATGTGACTAATCGCCGCTTTCAGTATTTGGCATATTTTCGGTATAAGAAGTCGTAATTTCAAACTGCGAATACTTGCAGAGAGCCAGAATTTGGCTCCAAAATATGGCTCAAGGGTCGAAATTGGGATGTTTTGGACATTTTGAAAACTGCAAGGGGGATTGGGCAAAATGTGACCCATCGCCGCTCACAGTAATTGGCATATTTTCGGTATAAAAAGTCGTAATTTCAAACTGCGAATACGTACAGAGAGCCAGAATTTGGGTCCAAAATATGGCTCAAGCGTCGAATTTGGGATTTTTTGGATATTTTTAAAACTGCAGGGAGGGTTTGGGCAAAATGTGGCCCATCGCTGCTCTTAGTAATTGGCATATTTTCGGTATAAAATTCCTAATTTCAAACTGCGAATACGTGCAGAGAGCGAGAATTTGGCTCCAAAATATTGCTCAAGCGTCGAATTTGCGATGTATGGTATACCATGAAAACTGCAGGGGGAGGGGGGCAAAATGTGACCCATCGCTGCTCTTAAAATTTTCAAATTTTCGGTATAAAAAGTCGTAATTTCGAAAGGCGAATACGTATAGAGAGCCAGAATTTGGCTCCAAAATTTGGCTCAAGCGTCTAATTTGGGATGTTTGGGATGCTACGAAAACTGCAGGGAGGGTTTGGGCAAAATGTGATCCATTGCTGCTTTCAGTATTTCGCATATTTTCGGTATAAAGTTCGTAATTTCAAACTGCGAATACGTGCAGAGAGCCAGAATTTGGCTCCAAAATATGGCTCAAGAGCCGAATTTGGGATGTTTGGGATATTTTGAAAAATGCAGGGGGTGGGGGGCAAAATGTGACCCATCGCCGCTTTCAGTATTTGGCATATGTTCGGTAAAAAAAGTCGTAATTTCAAACTGCGAATACGTGCAGAGAGCCTGAATTTGGCTCCAAAATATGGCTCAAGGGTCGAATTTGGGATGTTTGTTAAATTTTGAAAACTGCGGGGGGGTTTCGGCAAAATGTGACCCATCGCCGCTCTCAGTAATTGGCATATTTTCAGTGTAGAAAGTCGTAATTTCAAACGGCGAATACGTGCAGAGAGCCAGAATTTACCTCCTACATATGGGTTCAAGCGTCGAATTTTGGATGTTTGGGCTAATTTGAAAACTGCAGGAAGGGTTTGGACAAAATGTGATCCATCGCCGCTTTCTGTAATTCCATTTTTTCCGTATAAAAAGACGTAATTTTAAAGGTCGAATACATGCAGAGAGCCAGAATTTGGCTACAAAATATGGCTCAAGGTTCGAATTTGGGATGTTTGGGATATTTTGAAAACTACATTGAGAGTTTGGGCTAAATGTGATCCATCGCCGCTCTCAGTAATTGGCATATTTTCGGTATAAAAAGACGTAATTTCAAAATGCGAATACGTGCAGAGAGCTAGAATTTGGCTCCAAAAAATGGCTCAAGCGTCAAATTTGGAATGTTTGGGATACTTTGAAAACTGCAAGAAGGGTTTGGGCAAAATGTGATCCTTCGCCGCTTTCAGTAACTGGCATATTTTCGTTAAAAAAAGTCGTAATTTCAAACTGCGAATACGTGCAGATAGCCCGACTTTGGCTCCAAAATATGGCTCAAGGGTCGAATTTGGGATGTTTGGGATATTTTGAAAACTGTAGAGGGGGTTTGGGCAAAATGTGACCCATCGCCCTTCTTAATAATTGGCATATTTTCGGTATAAAATGTCTTAATTTCAAACTGCAAATACGTGCAAAGAGAGACAATTTGGCTCTAAAAAATGGCTCGAGCGACCAATTTGGGATGTTTGTTATATTTTGAAAACTGCAAAGGGTGTTTGGGCAAAATGTGACCCATCGCTGCTCTCAGAAATTTGCATTTTTTTTTTTATAAAAAGTCGTAATTTCAAATAGCGATATCTTGCAGAGAGCCGGAATTTTCCTCCAAAATATGGCTCATGCGTCGAATTTGGGATGTATGGGATATTTTGAAAACTGCAGTTAGGGTTGGGCAAGATGTGATCCATCGCCGCATTCAATAAGTGGCATATTTTCGGTATAAAAAGTCGTAATTTCAAACTGCGAATACGTGCAGAGAGCCAAAATTTGGCTCAAAATTATGGCACAAGCTTCGAATTTGGGATGCTTGGAATATTTTGAAAACTGCAGGGAGTGTTTGGGCAAAATATGACCCATCGCTGCTCTCAGTAATTGGCATATACTCGGTATAAAAATTCGTAATTTTAAACTGCGAATACGTGCAGAGAGCCAGAATTTGGCTCCAAAATATGGCTCAACCTTTGAATTTTGGACGTTTAGATTTGTTTTCAAAACTACAGGGAGGGTTTGGGCAAAATGTGATCCTTCGCTGCTTTCAGTAATTGACATTTTTACCTAAAAAAAGTCGTAATTTTATACAGCGAATACATGCAGAGAGCCAGAATTTGGCACCAAAATATGGCTCAAGGGTCGAATTTGGGATTTTTTTGGATATTTTGTAAACTGCAGGGGGGGTTAGGCAAAATGTGACCCATAGATGCTCTCAGTAATTGGCATATTTCGGTATAAAAAGTCTAATTATAAACTGCGAATACGTGCAAAGAGCCAGAATTTGGCTCCAAAATATGGCTCAAACGTCGAATTTTGGGATGTTTTGGATATTTTTAAAACTGCATGGAGGGGTTGGGTCAAAATGTGATCCATCGCCGCTTTCAGTAATTTGCATATTTTCGGTATAAAAAGCCGTAATTTTAAACTGCGAATACGAGCATAAACTCAGAATTTGGCTCCAAAATATGGCTCAAGGGTCGAATTTGGGATATTTGTTAAATTTTGAAAACTGCAGAGAGGATAATGCAAAATGTGTCCCATCGCCGCTCTCAGTAATTGGCATATTTTCGGTGTAAAAAGTCGTAATTTCAAACTGCAAATACGTGCAGAGAGCCAGAATTTGGCTCCAAAATATGGCTCAAGGGTCGAATTTGGGATGCTTTTGATATTTTGAAAACTGCAAGGAGGGTTTTGGAAAAATGTGATCCATCGCTGTTTTCAGTATTTGGCATATTCTCGGTATAAAATGTCGTAATTTCAAACTGCGAATACGTGCAGGGAGCCAGAATTTGATTTCAAATTTTGGCTCAGGCGTCGAATTTGGAACGTTTGGGATTTTTTGAAAACTGCAGGGATGGTTTGGGCAGAATTGTGATCCATCGCCGCTTTCAGTAATTGACATATTTTCGTTATAAAAATTCGTAATTTTAAAATGCGAATACGCGCAGTGAGCCAGAATTTGGCTACAAAATATGTCTCAAGGGTCGAATTTGAGATGCTTGGGATATTCTGAAAACTGCAGGTGGCGGGGGGTGGGGGGGAGTTTGGGCAAAATGTGACTAATCGCTGCTTTCAGTATTTGGCATATTTTCGATATAAGAACTCGTAATTTCAAACTGCGAATACTTGCAGAGAGCCAGAATTTGGCTCCAAAATATGGCTCAAGGGTCGAAATTGGGATGTTTATGACATTTTGAAAACTGCAGGGGGGTTTGGGCAAAATGTGACTCAGCGCCGCTCACATTAATTGGCATATTTTCGGTATAAAAAGTCGTAGTTTCAAACTGCGAATACGTACAGAGAGCCAGAATTTTTGTCCAAAATATGGCTCAAGCGTCGATTTTGAGATTTTTTGGATATTTTAAAAACTGCAGGATGGGTTTGGGCAAAATATATAATAGGAGTAATATATAGGCCACCAAATTTAGACAGAATGGAAGCAAAGCATCTATGGGATGAAATATCTAGAGCATCTAGATCTAACAGTATTTATGTCATGGGTGACTTTAATTTTAGCGGAATAAACTGGTTGAACAAAACAGCGAATAGTGAAGCAGAAGATTTTCTAGAATTAATTGACGATTGCTTTCTTACGCAACACATTAAGGAACCAACTCGGGAAAATAATATTTTAGATTTAGTGTTAACTAACAGGGAAACGCAAATTAATGACATCGAAATAGGGAGTGAGCTAGGGAGCAGTGATCACAAAGAAATCAGATTTAGCATAGAATGGAATAGACCAGTAGGAGAAAATTCTGTTAAAGTGCCAGATTTTCGAAAAGCTGATTTTAATAGCCTAAGAAATTTTTTGGGTCAAATTGATTGGAAAGGCTTGGGTATGGGGTGTGGGCCGGTCTTGGAGCGAGACATGAACCCAGCGATAGGTGACTTAAATGGGGATTTCGATGTGGATTCAATATATAACTTATTTAAGAATATTCTAAACAAAGCACAGGAACGTAGTATACCATACAAATTGAATAGATCGTATACTAATGACCCAAAGTGGATAACAAAGAATTTGAAGAACCTTATAGGTAAAAAGAGAGCTTGGTACAAAAGGATTAAAAATGGGGAGGTCACTTTAGAACAGGAATTCGTACAACTGGTTAGAAATGTTAAAAAAGAGATAAGGAAAGCAAAAAGAAACTATGAAGTTCGCATAGCAGGGCAAGCAAAGACAAATCCTAAATGGTTTTTTCAGTTATATCGTACTAAGACTAGGGAAAGGATAGGTCCATTAAAAACTGAGACAGGTCAAATAACAGATAGTGATGAAGAGATGAGTAGTATTTTTAATAAATATTTTGTATCTGTATTTACTAAAGAGGAACTTAACAATATGCCTTCAGCCGAACAAGTCTATGTGGGTGGGGACGAGGACAGGTTGACGAGTTTAGCAGTTACCAGGGAGGATGTTCTTAAACAAATAGTAAAACTCAAACCAAACAAATCCCCAGGGCCGGATGAAGTGTTTGCTAGGGTGCTTAAAGAATGCAAAGAGGAGCTTTGTGACCCACTGTCAACCATATTTAATAAATCAATAGAGTCAGGCAGAGTGCCAGAGTTTTGGAAAGTTGCTAATGTGATACCAGTTTTTAAGAAAGGAGATAGATCACTTGCGTCTAACTATCGACCAATTAGCCTAACGTCTATTGTGGGAAAGTTACTCGAATCTATAATAGCAAATAAAATTCGTCTTCATCTTGAAAAACATAAATTAATAATTGAGTCGCAACATGGTTTTATAAATGGCCGTTCATGTTTAACAAATTTGTTACCTTTTTATTCTAGCATTGTTGAGGCAGTTGATAGTGGTAAGGATTGCGATGTTGTATACCTTGACTTTAGCAAAGCTTTTGATACAGTGCCACATGAAAGACTGATTAAAAAAATAGAGTCTCATGGTATTGGGGGTGCTATATTAAGCTGGATTAGGGCATGGCTATACCAAAGGAAACAGAGAGTTAGTATAAATGGAATCAAGTCAGAGTGGGAAAATGTTGTAAGTGGAGTGCCTCAAGGCTCTGTCCTGGGCCCTCTGTTGTTTATAATATATATAAATGATTTAGATTCAGGTTTGAGTAGCAACATTTGCAAATTTGCCGATGATACGAAAATCGGTAGGGAAATTAATTCGGAGGAGGACTCACTATCACTTCAAGTTGATCTAGATAGGGTTTTGAAATGGTCAAAGGATTGGCAGATGCAGTTTAATGCTGATAAATGTAAAGTTCTGAGGTTAGGTAATGATGATAGAGTTACAAGATACGAGCTAGATGGTGTTGTGATTGCGAAGTCGGATTGCGAAAGGGATCTGGGAGTTATGATTAGTAAGAATTTAAAACAAAAGGATCAATGCATAAATGTTCGTAATAAGGCAAATCGGACACTTGGATTTATTAATCGCAGCGTTAGTAACAAGACACCTGGTGTGGTTCTCAAGCTATATCTTGCTCTAGTTAGGCCCCATTTAGATTATGCAGTTCAGTTTTGGTCGCCATATTATAGAATGGATATAAATTCACTTGAACGTGTCCAGCGTAGGATGACTAAGTTAATTCCCCAAATTAGAAATCTTTCATATGAAGAAAGATTAACAAAGCTTAAGTTGCATTCACTGGAAAGGCGAAGAGTTAGGGGTGACATGATAGAGGTTTACAAGTGGATGAATGGACATAACCGGGGGGATATTAATAGGGTATTAAAAGTATCAACACAGGACAGAACACGAAAAAATGGATATAAATTGGATAAGTTTAGATTTAGGAAAGACTTGGGTAAATACTGGTTCAGTAACAGGGTTGTTGATTTGTGGAACCAATTGCCGCGTAACATTGTGAAGGTGGGGTCCCTCGATTGTTTCAAGCACGGGTTGGACAAGTATATGAGTGGGATTGGGTGGTTATAGAATAGGAGCTGCCTCGTATGGGCCAATAGGCCTTCTGCAGTTACCTTTGTTCTTATGTTCTTAAGAACATAAGAACATAAGAACAAAGGCAACTGCAGAAGGCCTGTTGGCCCATACGAGGCAGCTCCTATTCTATGGTATGGCCGTTCTTATGTTCTTAAAATGTGACCCATCGCTGCTCTCAGTAATTGGCATATTTTCGGTATAAAATTCTTTATTTCAAACTGCGAATACGTGCATAGAGCGAGAATTTGGCTCCAAAATATGGCTGAAGTGTCGAATTTGGGATGTTTGGTATACCATGAAAACTGCATGGGGGGGGGGGGGGCAAAATGTGACCCATCGCCGCTTTCAGTATTTGGCATATGTTCGGTATAAAAATTCGTAATTTCAAACTGCGAATACGTGCTGAGAGCCAGAATTTGGCTCCAAAATATAGCTCAAGCGTCGAATTTGGAATGTTTCGGATATTTTCAAAACTGCACGGTGGGTTTGGGGAAAATGTGACCCATCGCCGCTCACAGTAATTGGAATATTTTCTTTATAAAGTTCGTAATTTCAAACTGCGAATACATGCACAGAGCCAGAATTTGGCTCCAAAATATGGCTCACGCGTCGAATTTGGGATGTTTGACATACTATAAAAACTGCAGGGGGGGGCGAAATGTGACCCATCGCTGCTCTCAGTAATTGGCATATTTTCGGTAAAAAGTTCGTAATTTCAAACAGCGAATACGTGCAGAGAGCCAGAATTTGGCTCCAAACTATGGCTCAAGCGTTAAATTTGGGATGTTTGGGATATTTTCAAAACTGCAGGTTGGGTGTGGGCAAAATGTGACCCATCGTAGCTCTCAGTAATTGGCATATTTTCGATATAAAAAGCCGTAATTTAAAACTGCGAATACGTGCAGAGAGCGAGAATTTGACTCCAAAATATAGCTCAAGCGTCTAATTTGATATGTTTGCGATACTTTGAAAACGGCAGGGAGGGTTTGGGCATAATTTGACCCATCGCCACTCTCAGTAATTTTCATATTTTCGGTATAAAAAGTCGTAATTTCAAACTGCGAATACGTGCAGAGAGCCAGAATTTTGCCCCAAAATATGGCTCAAGCGTCTAATTTGGGATGTTTGGGATATAAGAACATAAGAACATAAGAACAAAGGTAACTGCAGAAGGCCTATTGGCCCATACGAGGCAGCTCCTATTCTATAACCACCCAATCCCACTCATATACTTGTCCAACCCGCGCTTGAAACAATCGAGGGACACCACCTCCACCACGTTACGCGGCAATTGGTTCTACAAATCAACAACCCTGTTACTGAACCAGTATTTACCCAAGTCTTTCCTAAATCTAAACTTATCCAATTTATACCCATTGTTTCGTGTTCTGTCTTGTGTTGATACTTTCAATACCCTATTAATATCCCCTTTGTTATGTCCATTCACCCACTTGTAAACCTCTATCATGTCACCCCTAACTCTTCGCCTTTCCAGTGAATGCAACTTAAGCTTTGTTAATCTTTCTTCATATGAAAGATTTCTAATTTGGGGAATTAACTTAGTCATCCTACGCTGGACACGTTCAAGTGAATTTATATCCATTCTATAATATGGCGACCAAAACTGAACTGCATAATCTAAATGGGGCCTAACTAGAGCATGATATAGATTGAGAACCACACCAGGTGTCTTGTTACTAACGCTGCGATTAATAAATCCTAGTGTCCGATTTGCCTTATTACGAACATTTATGCATTGATCCTTTTGTTTTAAATTCTTACTAATCATAATTATTTGGATTGAATTAAACGAAAAAGCTAATAATATTATAATAGGAGTAATATATAGGCCACCAAATTTAGACAGAATGGAAGCAAAGCATCTATGGGATGAAATATCTAGAGCATCTAGATCTAACAGTATTTATGTCATGGGTGACTTTAATTTTAGCGCAATAAACTGGTTGAACAAAACAGGGAATAGTGAAGCAGAAGATTTTCTAGAATTAATTGACGATTGCTTTCTTACGCAACACATTAAGGAACCAACACGGGAAAATAATATTTTAGATTTAGTGTTAACTAACAGGGAAACGCAAATTAATGACATCGAAATAGGGAGTGAGCTAGGGAGCAGTGATCACAAAGAAATCAGATTTAGCATAGAATGGAATAGACCAGTAGGAGAAAATTCTGTTAAAGTGCCAGATTTTCGAAAAGCTGATTTTAATAGCCTAAGAAATTTTTTGGGTCAAATTGATTGGAAAGGCTTGGGTATGGGGTGTGGGCCGGTCTTGGAGCGAGACATGAACCCAGCGATAGGTGACTTAAATGGGGATTTCGATGTGGATTCAATATATAACTTATTTAAGAATATTCTAAACAAAGCACAGGAACGTAGTATACCATACAAATTGAATAGATCGTATACTAATGACCCAAAGTGGATAACAAAGAATTTGAAGAACCTTATAGGTAAAAAGAGAGCTTGGTACAAAAGGATTAAAAATGGGGAGGTCACTTTAGAACAGGAATTCGTACAACTGGTTAGAAATGTTAAAAAAGAGATAAGGAAAGCAAAAAGAAACTATGAAGTTCGCATAGCAGGGCAAGCAAAGTCAAATCCTAAAGGGTTTTTTCAGTTATATCGTACTAAGACTAGGGAAAGGATAGGTCCATTAAAAACTGAGACAGGTCAAATAACAGATAGTGATGAAGAGATGAGTAGTATTTTTAATAAATATTTTGTATCTGTATTTACTAAAGAGGAACTTAACAATATGCCTTCAGCCGAACAAGTCTATGTGGGTGGGGACGAGGACAGGTTGACGAGTTTAGCAGTTACCAGGGAGGATGTTCTTAAACAAATAGTAAAACTCAAACCAAACAAATCCCCAGGGCCGGATGAAGTGTTTGCTAGGGTGCTTAAAGAATGCAAAGTGGAGCTTTGTGACCCACTGTCAACCATATTTAATAAATCAATAGAGTCAGGCAGAGTGCCAGAGTTTTGGAAAGTTGCTAATGTGATACCAGTTTTTAAGAAAGGAGATAGATCACTTGCGTCTAACTATCGACCAATTAGCCTAACGTCTATTGTGGGAAAGTTACTCGAATCTATAATAGCAAATAAAATTCGTCTTCATCTTGAAAAACATAAATTAATAATTGAGTCGCAACATGGTTTTATAAATGGCCGTTCATGTTTAACAAATTTGTTATCTTTTTATTCTAGCATTGTTGAGGCAGTTGATAGTGGTAAGGATTGCGATGTTGTATACCTTGACTTTAGCAAAGCTTTTGATACAGTGCCACATGAAAGACTGATTAAAAAAATAGAGTCTCATGGTATTGGGGGTGCTATATTAAGCTGGATTAGGGCATGGCTATACCAAAGGAAACAGAGAGTTAGTATAAATGGAATCAAGTCAGAGTGGGAAAATGTTGTAAGTGGAGTGCCTCAAGGCTCTGTCCTGGGACCTCTGTTGTTTATAATATATATAAATGATTTAGATTCAGGTTTGAGTAGCAACATTTGCAAATTTGCCGATGATACGAAAATCGGTAGGGAAATTAATTCGGAGGAGGACTCACTATCACTTCAAGTTGATCTAGATAGGGTTTTGAAATGGTCAAAGGATTGGCAGATGCAGTTTAATGCTGATAAATGTAAAGTTCTGAGGTTAGGTAATGATGATAGAGTTACTAGATACGAGCTTGATGGTGTTGTGATTGCGAAGTCGGATTGCGAAAGGGATCTGGGAGTTATGATTAGTAAGAATTTAAAACAAAAGGATCAATGCATAAATGTTCGTAATAAGGCAAATCGGACACTTGGATTTATTAATCGCAGCGTTAGTAACAAGACACCTGGTGTGGTTCTCAAGCTATATCTTGCTCTAGTTAGGCCCCATTTAGATTATGCAGTTCAGTTTTGGTCGCCATATTATAGAATGGATATAAATTCACTTGAACGTGTCCAGCGTAGGATGACTAAGTTAATTCCCCAAATTAGAAATCTTTCATATGAAGAAAGATTAACAAAGCTTAAGTTGCATTCACTGGAAAGGCGAAGAGTTAGGGGCGACATGATAGAGGTTTACAAGTGGGTGAATGGACATAACAAGGGGGATATTAATAGGGTATTAAAAGTATCAACACAGGACAGAACACGAAACAATGGGTATAAATTGGATAAGTTTAGATTTAGGAAAGACTTGGGTAAATACTGGTTCAGTAACAGGGTTGTAGATTTGTGGAACCAATTGCCGCGTAACGTGGTGGAGGTGGGGTCCCTCGATTGTTTCAAGCGCGGGTTGGACAAGTATATGAGTGGGATTGGGTGGTTATAGAATAGGAGCTGCCTCGTATGGGCCAATAGGCCTTCTGCAGTTACCTTTGTTCTTATGTTCTTATCTAGCTCGTATCTTGTAACTCTATCATCATTACCTAACCTCAGAACTTTACATTTATCAGCATTAAACTGCATCTGCCAATCCTTTGACCATTTCAAAACCCTATCTAGATCAACTTGAAGTGATAGTGAGTCCTCCTCCGAATTAATTTCCCTACCGATTTTCGTATCATCGGCAAATTTGCAAATGTTGCTACTCAAACCTGAATCTAAATCATTTATATATATTATAAACAACAGAGGTTCCAGGACAGAGCCTTGAGGCACTCCACTTACAACATTTTCCCACTCTGACTTGATTCCATTTATACTAACTCTCTGTTTCCTTTGGTATAGCCATGCCCAAATCCAGCTTAATATAGCACCCCCAATACCATGAGACTCTATTTTTTTAATCAGTCTTTCATGTGGCACTGTATCAAAAGCTTTGCTAAAGTCAAGGTATACAACATCGCAATCCTTACCACTATCAACTGCCTCAACAATGCTAGAATAAAAAGATAACAAATTTGTTAAACATGAACGGCCATTTATAAAACCATGTTGCGACTCAATTATTAATTTATGTTTTTCAAGATGAAGACGAATTTTATTTGCTATTATAGATTCGAGTAACTTTCCCACAATAGACGTTAGGCTAATTGGTCGATAGTTAGACGCAAGTGATCTATCTCCTTTCTTAAAAACTGGTATCACATTAGCAACTTTCCAAAACTCTGGCACTCTGCCTGACTCTATTGATTTATTAAATATGGTTGACAGTGGGTCACAAAGCTCCTCTTTGCATTCTTTAAGCACCCTAGCAAACACTTCATCCGGCCCTGGGGATTTGTTTGGTTTGAGTTTTACTATTTGTTTAAGAACATCCTCCTTGGTAACTGCTAAACTCGTCAACCTGTCCTCGTCCCCACCCACATAGACTTGTTCGGCTGAAGGCATATTGTTAAGTTCCTCTTTAGTAAATACAGATACAAAATATTTATTAAAAATACTACTCATCTCATCATCACTATCTGTTATTTGACCTGTCTCAGTTTTTAATGGACCTATCCTTTCCCTAGTCTTAGTACGATATAACTGAAAAAACCCTTTAGGATTTGTCTTTGCTTGCCCTGCTATGCGAACTTCATAGTTTCTTTTTGCTTTCCTTATCTCTTTTTTAACATTTCTAACCAGTTGTACGAATTCCTGTTCTAAAGTGACCTCCCCATTTTTAATCCTTTTGTACCAAGCTCTCTTTTTACCTATAAGGTTCTTCAAATTCTTTGTTATCCACTTTGGGTCATTAGTATACGATCTATTCAATTTGTATGGTATACTACGTTCCTGTGCTTTGTTTAGAATATTCTTAAATAAGTTATATATTGAATCCACATCGAAATCCCCATTTAAGTCACCTATCGCTGGGTTCATGTCTCGCTCCAAGACCGGCCCACACCCCATACCCAAGCCTTTCCAATCAATTTGACCCAAAAAATTTCTTAGGCTATTAAAATCAGCTTTTCGAAAATCTGGCACTTTAACAGAATTTTCTCCTACTGGTCTATTCCATTCTATGCTAAATCTGATTTCTTTGTGATCACTGCTCCCTAGCTCACTCCCTATTTTGATGTCATTAATTTGCGTTTCCCTGTTAGTTAACACTAAATCTAAAATATTATTTTCCCGTGTTGGTTCCTTAATGTGTTGCGTAAGAAAGCAATCGTCAATTAATTCTAGAAAATCTTCTGCTTCACTATTCCCTGTTTTGTTCAACCAGTTTATTCCGCTAAAATTAAAGTCACCCATGACATAAATACTGTTAGATCTAGATGCTCTAGATATTTCATCCCATAGATGCTTTGCTTCCATTCTGTCTAAATTTGGTGGCCTATATATTACTCCTATTATAATATTATTAGCTTTTTCGTTTAATTCAATCCAAATAGTTTCTGTGTGTGGCTCTGTTTTGATTCCCTCTTTGAGACTACATTTCAAATTGTCCCTAACATATATGGCTACTCCACCTCCTCGTCTAATATATCTATCTGTGTGAAATAGTTTAAATCCATATATTTGATATTCAGCTAATAGTTCTCTATTTTCTACATTCATCCACGTTTCGGTAAGTGCAATAATATCTATTTTTTCTGTGCAGACAAGAGCATTTAATTCGTTAATTTTATTTCTTAGACTTCTACTGTTAGTGTAATATACCCTAAGTGAATTGTTATTTTGCGGACCTTCTCTTTCCCTGATCGTTTTGCCAATTCCTTTCTCCCACAAACACATACTTTTATTACCTCCTTCCTCCAAATCAATTCCCATACCTCTATCTACTAACAGTTTAAACCCAAACAAACACCTCTAACCACTTCTTCTAGCGAGTTCGCAACAGCAACAAACCCAGCTCTCGATAGATGCACCCCATCACGAGCATACATTTCATTTCTTCCATAGAAGTGTTCCCAGTTGTCTATGAAAGATATTGCATTTGATTTGCAATATCTTTCCAGTCGGCAATTGACACCAAGTGCCCTCGATATCCATTCATTTCCCACTCCCTTTCTTGGAAGAATGCCACATATGATCGGGATTCCTCCCTTGCTCCTAACTAACTCTATGGCTGTTTTATACCTCTGAATCAGTTCCTCACTCCTGACTCGACCAACATCATTTCCTCCCACGCTAATGCAAATAATGGGATTGTTCCCATTACCAGCCATAATATCATTCATGTTGTTTATAATATCACCAATGCCAGCTCCGGGATAGCAAACCCTTAACCTGTTCCCCCTATCTCTAGCACAAAACGTTCTATCCAAATACCTTATCTGGGAATCTCCCACAACTAATGTTTGCTTAGGTACTTCCTTTACTTTCTGAGGGGCCTGCGCTTCCTTTCTCTTCGTTGCTTTCCCTTTTGCGCGATCCACAGTCTCTCCACAGCACTCGTCCTCCAAAACGTCAAATGAATTTGAAGTTGCTATGGCGTTTGAAGGCGGCTTTATCAAAGTCTTCTTAAGGCCCCTGTCTTTCGCAACTCTCCACGACGAGGTCCCTTTACTGCTGGTCTCCTCCTTCGTTACTTCTCGTTGTTTTTTAAGCTGACGCACCTCCTCCCGCAGAGAGTCCAACTCTGTCCTCAGGGCTCCCACTAGAGTCACCAGGTCCTTCACTACAACTTCCAGATAGATGAGACTCTATCTTTTTAATCAGTCTTTCATGTGGCACTGTATCAAAAGGTTTGCTAAAGTCAAGGTACACAACATCGCAATCCTTACCACTATCAACTGCCTTAACAATGCTAGAATAAAAAGATAACAAATTTGTTAAACATGAACGGCCATTTATAAAACCATGTTGCGACTCAATTATTAGTTTATGTTTTTCAAGATGAAGACGAATTTTATTTGCTATTATAGATTCGAGTAACTTTCCCACAATAGACGTTAGGCTAATTGGTCGATAGTTAGACGCAAGTGATCTATCCCCTTTCTTAAAAACTGGTATCACATTAGCAACTTTCCAAAACTCTGGCACTCTGCCTGACTCTATTGATTTATTAAATATGGTTGACAGTGGGTCACAAAGCTCCTCTTTGCATTCTTTAAGCACCCTGGCAAACACTTCATCCGGCCCTGGGGATTTGTTTGGTTTGAGTTTTACTATTTCACAAAGAAATCAGATTTAGCATAGAATGGAATAGACCAGTAGGAGAAAATTCTGTTAAAGTGCCAGATTTTCGAAAAGCTGATTTTAATAGCCTTAGAAATTTTTTGGGTCAAATTGATTGGAAAGTCTTGGGTATGGGGTGGGGGCCGGTCTTGGAGCGAGACATGAACCCAGCGATAGGTGACTTAAATGGGGATTACGATGTGGATTCAATATATAACTTATTTAAGAATATTCTAAACAAAGCACAGGAACGTAGTATACCATACAAATTGAATAGATCGAATACTAATGACCCAAAGTGGATAACAAAGAATTTGAAGAACCTTATAGGTAAAAAGAGAGCTTGGTACAAAAGGATTAAAAATGGGGAGGTCACTTTAGAACAGGAATTCGTACAACTGGTTAGAAATGTTAAAAAAGAGATAAGGAAAGCAAAAAGAAACTATGAAGTTCGCATAGCAGGGCAAGCAAAGACAAATCCTAAAGGGTTTTTTCAGTTATATCGTACCAAGACTAGGGAAAGGATAGGTCCATTAAAAACTGAGACAGGTCAAATAACAGATAGTGATGAAGAGATGAGTAGTATTTTTAATAAATATTTTGTATCTGTATTTACTAAAGAGGAACTTAACAATATGCCTTCAGCCGAACAAGTCTATGTGGGTGGGGACGAGGACAGGTTGACGAGTTTAGCAGTTACCAGGGAGGATGTTCTTAAACAAATAGTAAAACTCAAACCAAACAAATCCCCAGGGCCGGATGAAGTGTTTGCCAGGGTGCTTAAAGAATGCAAAGAGGAGCTTTGTGACCCACTGTCAACCATATTTAATAAATCAATAGAGACAGGCAGAGTGCCAGTGTTTTGGAAAGTTGCTAATGTGATACCAGTTTTTAAGAAAGGAGATAGATCACTTGCGTCTAACTATCGACCAATTAGCCTAACGTCTATTGTGGGAAAGTTACTCGAATCTATAATAGCAAATAAAATTCGTCTTCATCTTGAAAAACATAAATTAATAATTGAGTCGCAATATGGTTTTATAAATGGCCGTTCATGTTTAACAAATTTGTTATCTTTTTATTCTAGCATTGTTGAGGCAGTTGATAGTGGTAAGGATTGCGATGTTGTATACCTTGACTTTAGCAAAGCTTTTGATACAGTGCCACATGAAAGACTGATTAAAAAAATAGAGTCTCATGGTATTGGGGGTGCTATATTAAGCTGGATTTGGGCATGGCTATACCAAAGGAAACAGAGAGTTAGTATAAATGGAATCAAGTCAGAGTGGGAAAATGTTGTAAGTGGAGTGCCTCAAGGCTCTGTCCTGGGACCTCTGTTGTTTATAATATATATAAATGATTTAGATTCAGGTTTGAGTAGCAACATTTGCAAATTTGCCGATGATACGAAAATCGGTAGGGAAATTAATTCGGAGGAGGACTCACTATCACTTCAAGTTGATCTAGATAGGGTTTTGAAATGGTCAAAGGATTGGCAGATGCAGTTTAATGCTGATAAATGTAAAGTTCTGAGGTTAGGTAATGATGATAGAGTTACAAGATACGAGCTAGATGGTGTTGTGATTGCGAAGTCGGATTGCGAAAGGGATCTGGGAGTTATGATTAGTAAGAATTTAAAACAAAAGGATCAATGCATAAATGTTCGTAATAAGGCAAATCGGACACTTGGATTTATTAATCGCAGCGTTAGTAACAAGACACCTGGTGTGGTTCTCAAGCTATATCTTGCTCTAGTTAGGCCCCATTTAGATTATGCAGTTCAGTTTTGGTCGCCATATTATAGAATGGATATAAATTCACTTGAACGTGTCCAGCGTAGGATGACTAAGTTAATTCCCCAAATTAGAAATCTTTCATATGAAGAAAGATTAACAAAGCTTAAGTTGCATTCACTGGAAAGGCGAAGAGTTAGGGGTGACATGATAGAGGTTTACAAGTGGATGAATGGACATAACCGGGGGATATTAATAGGGTATTAAAAGTATCAACACATAAGAACATAAGAACATAAGAACAAAGGTAACTGCAGAAGGCCTATTGGCCCATACGAGGCAGCTCCTATTCTATAACCACCCAATCCCACTCATATACTTGTCCAACCCGTGCTTGAAACAATCGAGGGACCCCACCTCCACAATGTTACGCGGCAATTGGTTCCACAAATCAACAACCCTGTTACTGAACCAGTATTTACCCAAGTCTTTCCTAAATCTAAACTTATCCAATTTATATCCATTGTTTCGTGTTCTGTCCTGTGTTGATACTTTTAATACCCTATTAATATCCCCCCGGTTATGTCCATTCATCCACTTGTAAACCTCTATCATGTCACCCCTAACTCTTCGCCTTTCCAGTGAATGCAACTTAAGCTTTGTTAATCTTTCTTCATATGAAAGATTTCTAATTTGGGGAATTAACTTAGTCATCCTACGCTGGACACGTTCAAGTGAATTTATATCCATTCTATAATATGGCGACCAAAACTGAACTGCATAATCTAAATGGGGCCTAACTAGAGCAAGATATAGCTTGAGAACCACACCAGGTGTCTTGTTACTAACGCTGCGATTAATAAATCCAAGTGTCCGATTTGCCTTATTACGAACATTTATGCATTGATCCTTTTGTTTTAAATTCTTACTAATCATAACTCCCAGATCCCTTTCGCAATCCGACTTTGCAATCACAACACCATCTAGCTCGTATCTTGTAACTCTATCATCATTACCTAACCTCAGAACTTTACATTTATCAGCATTAAACTGCATCTGCCAATCCTTTGACCATTTCAAAACCCTATCTAGATCAACTTGAAGTGATAGTGAGTCCTCCTCCGAATTAATTTCCCTACCGATTTTCGTATCATCGGCAAATTTGCAAATGTTGCTACTCAAACCTGAATCTAAATCATTTATATATATTATAAACAACAGAGGTCCCAGGACAGAGCCTTGAGGCACTCCACTTACAACATTTTCCCACTCTGACTTGATTCCATTTATACTAACTCTCTGTTTCCTTTGGTATAGCCATGCCCTAATCCAGCTTAATATAGCACCCCCAATACCATGAGACTCTATTTTTTTAATCAGTCTTTCATGTGGCACTGTATCAAAAGCTTTGCTAAAGTCAAGGTATACAACATCGCAATCCTTACCACTATCAACTGCCTCAACAATGCTAGAATAAAAAGATAACAAATTTGTTAAACATGAACGGCCATTTATAAAACCATGTTGCGACTCAATTATTAATTTATGTTTTTCAAGATGAAGACGAATTTTATTTGCTATTATAGATTCGAGTAACTTTCCCACAATAGACGTTAGGCTAATTGGTCGATAGTTAGACGCAAGTGATCTATCTCCTTTCTTAAAAACTGGTATCACATTAGCAACTTTCCAAAACTCTGGCACTCTGCCTGACTCTATTGATTTATTAAATATGGTTGACAGTGGGTCACAAAGCTACTCTTTGCATTCTTTAAGCACCCTAGCAAACACTTCATCCGGCCCTGGGGATTTGTTTGGTTTGAGTTTTACTATTTGTTTAAGAACATCCTCCCTGGTAACTGCTAAACTCGTCAACCTGTCCTCGTCCCCACCCACATAGACTTGTTCGGCTGAAGGCATATTGTTAAGTTCCTCTTTAGTAAATACAGATACAAAATATTTATTAAAAATACTACTCATCTCTTCATCTCTATCTGTTATTTGACCTGTCTCAGTTTTTAATGGACCTATCCTTTCCCTAGTCTTAGTACGATATAACTGAAAAAACCCTTTAGGATTTGTCTTTGCTTGCCCTGCTATGCGAACTTCATAGTTTCTTTTTGCTTTCCTTATCTCTTTTTTAACATTTCTAACCAGTTGTACGAATTCCTGTTCTAAAGTGACCTCCCCATTTTTAATCCTTTTGTACCAAGCTCTCTTTTTACCTATAAGGTTCTTCAAATTCTTTGTTATCCACTTTGGGTCATTAGTATACGATCTATTCAATTTGTATGGTATACTACGTTCCTGTGCTTTGTTTAGAATATTCTTAAATAAGTTATTTATTGAATCCACATCGAAATCCCCATTTAAGTCACCTATCGCTGGGTTCATGTCTCGCTCCAAGACCGGCCCACACCCCATACCCAAGCCTTTCCAATCAATTTGACCCAAAAAATTTCTTAGGCTATTAAAATCAGCTTTTCGAAAATCTGGCACTTTAACAGAATTTTCTCCTACTGGTCTATTCCATTCTATGCTAAATCTGATTTCTTTGTGATCACTGCTCCCTAGCTCACTCCCTATTTCGATGTCATTAATTTGCGTTTCCCTGTTAGTTAACACTAAATCTAAAATATTATTTTCCCGTGTTGGTTCCTTAATGTGTTGCGTAAGAAAGCAATCGTCAATTAATTCTAGAAAATCTTCTGCTTCACTATTCCCTGTTTTGTTCAACCAGTTTATTCCGCTAAAATTAAAGTCACCCATGACATAAATACTGTTAGATCTAGATGCTCTAGATATTTCATCCCATAGATGCTTTGCTTCCATTCTGTCTAAATTTGGTGGCCTATATATTACTCCTATTATAATATTATTAGCTTTTTCGTTTAATTCAATCCAAATAGTTTCTGTGTGTGGCTCTGTTTTGATTCCCTCTTTGAGACTACATTTCAAATTGTCCCTAACATATATGGCTACTCCACCTCCTCGTCTAATATATCTATCTGTGTGAAATAGTTTAAATCCATATATTTGATATTCAGCTAATAGTTCTCTATTTTCTACATTCATCCACGTTTCGGTAAGTGCAATAATATCTATTTTTTCTGTGCAGACAAGAGCATTTAATTCGTTAATTTTATTTCTTAGACTTCTACTGTTAGTGTAATATACCCTAAGTGAATTGTTATTTTGCGGACCTTCTCTTTCCCTGATCGTTTTGCCAATTCCTTTCTCCCACAAACACATACTTTTATTACCTCCTTCCTCCAAATCAATTCCCATACCTCTATCTACTAACAGTTTAAACCCAAACAAACACCTCTAACCACTTCTTCTAGCGAGTTCGCAACAGCAACAACCCCAGCTCTCGATAGATGCACCCCATCACGAGCATACATTTCATTTCTTCCATAGAAGTGTTCCCAGTTGTCTATGAAAGATATTGCATTTGATTTGCAATATCTTTCCAGCCGGCAATTGACACCAAGTGCCCTCGATATCCATTCATTTCCCACTCCCTTTCTTGGAAGAATGCCACAGGACAGAACACGAAACAATGGGTATAAATTGGATAAGTTTAGATTTAGGAAAGACTTGGGTAAATACTGGTTCAGTAACAGGGTTGTTGATTTGTGGAACCAATTGCCGCGTAACATTGTGGAGGTGGGGTCCCTCGATTGTTTCAAGCACGGGTTGGACAAGTATATGAGTGGGATTGGGTGGTTATAGAATAGGAGCTGCCTCGTATGGGCCAACAGGCCTTCTGCAGTTGCCTTTGTTCTTATGTTCTTATTTGTTTAAGAACATCCTCCCTAGTAACTGTTAAACTCATCAACCTATCCACGTCCCCACCCACATAGACTTGTTCGGCTGAAGGCATATTGCATATTGTTAAGTTCCTCCAAGTCAAGTTAAGTTGTTAAATCCCAGTGTCCTATTCGCCTTATTACGAACATTCATGCATTGATCCTTTTGTTTTAAATTCTTACTAATCATAACTCCCAGATCCCTTTCGCAATCCGACTTCGCAATCTCAACACCATCTAGCTCGTATCTTGTAACTCTATCATCATTACCTAGCCTCAGAACTTTACATTTATCAGCATTAAACTGCATTTGCCAATCATTTGACCATTTCAAAACCCTATCTAGATCAACTTGAAGTGATAGTGAGTCCTCCTCCGAATTAATTTCCCTACCGATTTTCGTATCATCGGCAAATTTGCAAATGTTGCTACTCAAACCTGAATCTAAATCATTTATATATATTATAAACAACAGAGGTCCCAGGACAGAGCCCTGAGGTACTCCACTAACAACATTATCCCACTCTGACTTAACCCCATTTATAATAACTCTGTTTCCTTTGGAATAGCCCTAATCCAAGTTAATATAGCTCCCCCAATACCATGAGCTTCTATTTTTTTAATTAGTCTTTCATGTGGCACTGTATCAAAAGCTTTGCTAAAGTCAAGGTACACAACATCACAATATGTTGGTACACAACAAGGTACACAACATCAAAAGGTACACAAATCATATTGGGAAAACTGCAGTAGATTTTGGGCAAAATGTGACTCATCGCCGTTTTCAGTAATTGGCATATTTTCGGTATAAAAAGACGTAATTTCAAACTGCGAATACGTGCAGAGAGCCTGAATTTGGGTCCAAAATATGGCTCAAGGGTCGAATTTGGGATGTTTGGGATATTTTGAAAACTGCTGGGAGGGTTTGGGCAAAATGTGCCCCATCGCCGCTCCCAGTAATTGGCATATTTTCGGTATAAAAAGTCGTAATTTCAAACTAGGGGGGGGGGGGGGTTGGGCAAAATGTGACCCATCGCCGCTCTCAGTAATTAACATATTTTCGGTATAAAATGTCGTAATTTCAAACTGCGAACACGTTCAGAGAGCCAAAATTTGGCTCCAAAATATGGCTAAAGCGTCGAATTTGGGATGTTTAGGATATTTTAAAAACAACAGGGAGGGTTTAGGCAAAATGTGATCCGTCGCCGCTTTAAGTAATTGGCATTTTTTCGGAATAAAAAGACGTAATTTCAAACTGCGAATACGTGCAGAGAGCCAGAATTTGGCTTCAAAATATTGCTCACGTGTCGAACTTGGAATGTTGGGGATATTTTGAAAACTGAAGGGGGTGATTGGGCAAAAAGGAACCCATCGCAGCCCTCAGTAATTAGCATATTTTCTGTATAAAAAGTCGCATTTTCAAATTGCGAACACGTGCCGAGAGCTAGAATTTGGCTCCAAAATATGGCTCAAGCGTCAAATTTGGGATGTTTGGGAGGTTTTGGGCAAAATGTGACCCATCTCTTCTCTCAGAATTTGGCATATTTTCGGCATAAAAAATCGAAATTTCAAACTGCAAATACGTGCAGAGCCAGAATTTGGCTCCAAAATATAGCTCAAGGGTCGAATTTGGGATGTTTGGAATATTTTGAGAACTACAGGAGGGTTTGGGCAAAATGTGACCCATCGCTACCTTCAGTAATTTGCATATTTTCGGTTATAAAGACATAAATTCAAACTGCAAATACGTGAAAAGAGCCAAAAAAAGGCTCCAAAATATGGCTCACTTGTCGAACTTGGAATGTTTGGGATTTTTTGAAAATTGCAGGGGGCGGTGGCAAAAAGAAACCAATCGCAGCTCTCAGTAATTAGCATATTTTCGGTATAAAAAGTCGTAATATCAAATAGCGAATACCTGCAGAGAGCCAGAATTTGGTTTCAAAATATGGCTCAAGCGTCGAATTTCGGATGTTTGGGATATTTTGAAAACTGCATGGGGTTTGGGCAAAATGTAACCCATCGTCGCTCTTAGTAATTGGCATATTTTCTGTATAAAAAGTCGTAATTTCAAACTGCGAACACGTGCCGAAAGTCAGAATTTGGCTCCAAAACATGGCTCAAGCTTCGAATTTGGGATAGTTGGAATATTTTGAAAACTGCAGGGGGGGTTTGAGCAAAAGGTGGCCCATCTCAGCTCTCAGTAATTAATATATTTTCGGTATAAAAAGTCGTAATTTCAAACTGCGAATACATGCAGAAAGCCAGAATTTGGCTCCAACATATGGCTCAAGCTTCGAATTTGGGATGTTTGGGATATTTTGGGAACTGCAAAGGGGAGGGGGTGGTTTGGGCAAAATGTGAACCATCACCGCTCTCATTAATTGGCATATTTTCGGTATAAAAATTCGTAATTTCAAACTGCGAATACACAGAGAGCCAGAATTTGGCTCCAAAATTTGGACCTAGCGTCGAATTTGCGATGTTTGGGATATTTTCAAAACTGCAGGGAGGGTTTGGGCAAAATGAGATCCATCGCCGCTCTCAGTAATTGGCATATTTTCGGTATAAAAAGTCGTAGTTTTAAACTGCGAATACATGCAGAGAGCCAGAATTTGGCTCCAAAATATGGCTCAAGGGTCGAATTTGGCATGTTTGAGATATTTTGAAAATTGCGGGGGGGTGGGCGTGGGCAAAATTTGATATATCGCTGCTCTCAGTAATTGACATATTTTTGGTATAAAAATTCGTAATTTTAAATTGCAAATACGTGCAAAGAGCCAGAATTTGGCTCCAAAATATGATTCGTGGGTCGAATTATGGATGTTTAAAATATTTTGAAAACTGCAGGGGGGTTTGGGCAAAATGTGATCCATCGCCGCCTTTAGTAATTGGCATATTTTAGGTATAAAAAGTCGTAAATTCAAACTAGGGGGGGAGGGGGGTTAGGGAAAAAGGAACCCATCGCAGCTCTCAGTAATTAGCATATTTTCTGTATTAAAATTCGTAATTTCAAACTGCGAACACGTGCAGAGAGCCAGAATTTGGTTCCAAAATATGGCTTATGCTTCGAATTTGGGATGTTTGGGATATTTTGAAAACTGCAGGGGGGTTTGGTGAAAATGTGACCCATCGCCGCTCTCAGTAATTGGAATATTTTCGGAATAAAAAGTCGCAATTTCAAACTGCGAATATGTGCAGAGAGCCAGAATTTGGCTCCAAAATATGGCTCAAGCGTCGAATTTGGGATGTTTGGGATACTTTGGAAACTGCAGGGGGGTCTGGGCAAAATGTGACACATCGCCGCTCTCAGTAATTAACATATTTTCGGTATAAAAATTCGTAATTTCAAACTGTGAATACGTGCAGAGAGTCAGAATTTGGCTCAAAAATGTGGCTCAAGCGTCGAATTTGGGATGTTTGGGATATTTTAAAAACTGCAGGGAGTTTTTGGGCAAAATGTGATCCATCGCAGCTTTCAGTAATTGGCATATTTTCGGTATAAAAAGACGTAATTTCAAACTGCGAATACGTGCAGAGAGCGAGAATTTGACTCCAAAATATGGCTCAAGGGTCGAATTTTGGATGCTTGGGATATTTTGAGAATTGCAGGAGGATTGGGCAAATTGTGACCCATCGTCGCTCTCAGTAATTGTCATATTTTCGGTATAAAAAGTCGTAATTTAAATCTGCGAATACGTGCAGAGAGCCAGAATTTGGCTCCAAAATATGGCTCAAGGGTCGAATTTTGGATGCTTGGGATATTTTGAGAATTGCAGGAGGATTGGGCAAAATGTGACACTTCGCTGCTCTCAGTAATTGGCATATTTTCTGTTTAAAATATAGTAATTTCAAACTGCGAATACGTGCAGAGAGCCAGAATTTGGCTCCAAAATATGGCTCAAGCGTCGAATTTGGGATGTTTGGGATATTTTGAAAACTGCAGGGCGATTTGGGCAAAATGTGACCCTTCGCTGCTCCTAGTAATTATCGAATTTGGGATGGCATAAATTCGAATCCGAATTTGGATTCGGTATAATAAGAAGTAACTTCAAACTGCAAATACGTGCAGAGAGCGAGAATATGACTCCAAAATATGGTGCAAGCTTCGAATTTGGGATGTTTGGGATACTTTTAAATCTGCAGGGAGGGTTCGGGCAAAATGTAATCCATCGTCGCTCTCAGTAATTGGCATATTTTGTAATTTCAAACAGCGATTACACGCAGAAAGCCAGAATTTGGCTCTAAAATATGGCTCAAGGGTCGATTTTGGGATGTTTTGGATACTTTGAGAATTGCAGGGGAGTTTGGGCAAAATGTGACCTATCGCCGCTCTCAGTAATTGCCATATTTCGGTATAAAAAGGCGTAATTTCAATCTGCGAATACGTGCAGAGAGCCAGAATTTAACTCCAAAATATGGCTTAAGGGCCGAATTTGGGATGTTTGGGATATTTTGAAAACTGCAGGGAAGGGTTTGGGCAAAATGTGACCCTTTGCAGCTCTCAGTAATTGGCATATTTTTCGTATAAAAAGTCGTAATTTCAAACTGCGAACACGTACCAAGAGCCAGAATTTGCTCGAAAATAAGGCTCAAGGGTAGAATTTGGGATGTTTGGGATATTTTGAAAACTTCACGGGGGTTTGGGCAAAATGTGACCCATCGCTGCTCTCAGTAATTGGCATATTTTCGGTATAAAAAGTAACTTCAAACTTCTAATACGTGTAGAGAGCCAGAATTTTCTTCCAACATTTGGCTCAAGGGTCAAATTTGGGATGTTTGGGATATTTTGAAAACTGCAGGGGGGGTTTAGTGAAAATGTGACCCATCGCCGCTCTCAGTAATTGGCATATTTTCGCTAAAAAAAAGTCGCAATTTCAAACTGCGAATACGTGCAGAGAGCCAGAATTTGGCTCCAAAATATGGCTCAAGCGTCGAATTTGGGATATTTGGGATACTTTGGAAACTGCATGGGATATTTGTTCAAAATGTGACCCATCGCCGCTCTCAGTAATTAACATATTTTTGGTATAAAAAGTCGTAATTTCAAACTGCGAATACGTGCAGAGAGTCAGAATTTTTCTCTTAAATATGGCTCAAGCGTCGAATTTGGGATGTTTGGAATATTTTGAAAACTGCAGGGAGGGTTTGGGCAAAATGTGGTCCATCGCTGATTTCAGCAATTGGCATATTGTCGTTATAAAAAGACGTATTTTCAAACTACGAATACATGCAGAGAGCCAGAATTTGACTCCAAAATATAGTTCAAGGGTCGAATTTGGGATGTTTGTTACATTTTGTAATCTGCAGGTGGGGGTTTGGGCAAAATGTGACCCATCGCCGCTCTCAGTAATTGGCATATTTTCGGTATAAAAAGTCGTAATTTCAAACTGCGAATACGTGCAGAGAGCCAGAATTTGGCTCCAAAAAATGGCTCAAAAGTCGAATTTAGGATGTTTTGGATATTTTGAAAACTGCAGGGGGGTTTGGTGAAAATGTGACCCATCGCCGCACTCAGTAATTGGCATATTTTCGGTATAAAAATTCGTAATTTCAATCTGCGAATACGTGCAGAGAGCCCGAATTCGGCTCCAAAATATGGCTCAAGGGTCGAATTTAAGATGTTTATGATATTTTGAACACTGCAAGGGGGGGGGGGGCAAAATGTGACCCTTCGCCGCTCTCAGTAATTGGAATATTTTCTGTATAAAATATCGTAATTTCAAACTGCGAGTACGTGCAGAAAGCCAGAATTTGCTCCAAAATATGGCTCAATCGTCGAATTTGGGATGTTTGGGATATTTTGAAAACTGCAGGAAGGGTTTGGGCAAAATGTGACCCTTCGTCGCTCTTAGTAATTGGCATATTTTCGGTATAAAAATACGTAACTTCAAATTGCGAATACGTACAGAGAGCTAGAATTTGACTCCAAAATATGGCTCAAGCTTCCAATTTGGGATGTTTGGGATACTTTTAATTCTGCAGGGTAGGTTAGGGCAAAATGTGATCCATCGCCGCTCTCAGTAATTGGCATATTTTGTAATTTCAAACTGTGAATTCACGCAGAGAGCCAGAATTTGGCTAAAAATATGGCTCAAGGGTCGATTTGGGGATGTTTTGGATACTTTGAGAATTGCAGGGGAGTTTGGGCAAAATGTGACCCATCGCCGCTCTCAATAATTGGCATATTTTCGGTATAAAAAGTCGTAATTTCAATTTCCGAATACGTGCAGAGAGCCAGAATTTAACTCCAAAATATGGCTCAAGGGTCGAATTTGGGATGTTTGGGATATTTTTAAAACTGCAGGGAAGGGTTTGGGCAAAATGTGACCCTTTGCCGCTCTCAGTAATTGGCATATCTTCGGTATAAAAAGTCGTTATTTCAAACTGCGAACACGTATCGAGAGCCAGAATTTGCTCGAAAATAAAGCTCAAGGGTCGAATTTGGGATGTTTGGGATATTTTGAAAACTGCAGGGGGGTTTGGGCAAAATGTGACCCATCGCTGCTCTTAGTAATTGGCATATTTTCGGTATAAAATATCGTAATTTCAAACTGCGAATACGTGCAGAGAGCCAGAATTTGGCCCCAAAATATGGCTCAAGCTTCGAATTTTGGATGTTATGGATATATTGAAAACTGCATGTGGATTTTGGGCAAAATGTGACCCATCGCAGCTCTCAGTAATTGGCATATTTTCGGTATAAAAAGTAACTTCAAACTTCAAATACGTGTAGAGAACCAGAACTTTTCAACCAAAATATGGCTCAAGCGTCGAATTTGGGATGTTTGGGATATTTTGAGAACTGCAGGGAGGGTTTGGGCAAAATGTGATCCATCGCCGCTTTCAGTAATTGGCATATTGTCGTATAAAAATTCGTAATTTTAAACTGCGAATACGTGCAGAGAGCCAGAATTTGGCTCCAAAAATATGGCTCAAAGGTAGAATTTGGGATGTTTTTGATATTTTGACAACTGCAGAGGGGTTTAGGCAAAATAAGACCCATCGCTGCACACAGTAATTGGCATATTTTCTGTATAAAAAGTAGTCATTTCAAACTGCGAATACGTGCACAGATCCAGAATTTGGTTCCAAAATATGGCTCAAGGGTCAAATTTGGGATGTTTGGGATATTTTGAAAACTGCAGGGGGGGTTTGGTGAAAATTTGACCAATCGACGCTATCAGTAATGGGCATATTTTCGGTATAAAAAGTCGCAATTTCAAACTGCGAATATGTGCAGAGAGCCAGAATTTTGCTTCAAATTATTGCTCAAGCGTCGAATTTGGGATGTTTGGGATTCTTTGGAAACTGCAGGGGGGGTTTGGGCCAAATGTGACCCATCGCTGCTCTCAGTAATTAATATATTTTCAGTATAAAAATCGCAATTTCAAACTGTGATTACGTACAGAGAGCCAGAATTTGGCTCCAAAATGTGGCTCTAGCGTCATATTTAGGATGTTTGTGATATTTTAAATACTGCAGGGAGTGTTTGGGCAAAATGTGATCCATCGCAGCTTTCAGTAATTGGCATATTTTCGTTATAAAAAGACGTAATTTCAAACTGGGAATACGTGCAGAGAGAAAGATTTTGACTCCAAAATATGGCTCAAGCGTCGAATTTGGGATATTTGGGATACTTTTAAACCGCAGAGAGGGTTCGGGCAAAATGTGATCCATCGCCGCTTTCAGTAATTGGCATATTTTCGATATAAAAGGTCGTAATTTCAAATTGCGAATACATGCAGAGAGCCAGAATTTGGCACCAAAATATAGTTTAAGGGTCGAATTTGGGATGTTTGTTACATTTTGAAATCTGCAGGTGGGGGTTTGGGCAAAATGTGACCCATCGTTGCTCTCAGTAATTGGCATATTTTCGGTATAAAAAGTAACTTCAAACTTCTAATACGTGTAGAGAGCCAGAATTTTCTTCCAACATTTGGCTCAAGGGTCAAATTTCGGATGTTTGGGATATTTTGAAAACTGCAGGGGGGGTTTAGTGAAAATGTGACCCATCGCCACTCTCAGTAATTGGCATATTTTCGCTAAAAAAAGTCGCAATTTCAAACTGCGAATACGTGCAGAGAGCCAGAATTTGGCTCCAAAATATGGCTCAAGCGTCGAATTTGAGATATTTGGGATACTTTGGAAACTGCATGGGATATTTGTTCAAAATGTGACCCATCGCCGCTCTCAGTAATTAACATATTTTTGGTATAAAAAGTCGTAATTTCAAACTGCGAATACGTGCAGAGAGTCAGAATTTTTCTCTTAAATATGGCTCAAGCGTCGAATTTGGGATGTTTGGAATATTTTGAAAACTGCAGGGAGGGTTTGGGCAAAATGTGGTCCATCGCTGATTTCAGCAATTGGCATATTGTCGTTATAAAAAGACGTATTTTCAAACTACGAATACATGCAGAGAGCCAGAATTTGACTCCAAAATATAGTTCAAGGGTCGAATTTGGGATGTTTGTTACATTTTGTAATCTGCAGGTGGGGGTTTGGGCAAAATGTGACCCATCGCCGCTCTCAGTAATTGGCATATTTTCGGTATAAAAAGTCGTAATTTCAAACTGCGAATACGTGCAGAGAGCCAGAATTTGGCTCCAAAAAATGGCTCAAAAGTCGAATTTAGGATGTTTTGGATATTTTGAAAACTGCAGGGGGGTTTGGTGAAAATGTGACCCATCGCCGCACTCAGTAATTGGCATATTTTCGGTATAAAAATTCGTAATTTCAATCTGCGAATACGTGCAGAGAGCCCGAATTTGGCTCCAAAATATGGCTCAAGGGTCGAATTTAAGATGTTTATGATATTTTGAACACTGCAAGGGGGGGGGGGGCAAAATGTGACCCTTCGCCGCTCTCAGTAATTGGCATATTTTCTGTATAAAATATCGTAATTTCAAACTGCGAGTACGCGCAGAAAGCCAGAATTTGCTCCAAAATATGGCTTCAATCGTCGAATTTGGGATGTTTGGGATATTTTGAAAACTGCAGGAAGGGTTTGGGCAAAGTGTGACCCTTCGTCGCTCTTAGTAATTGGCATATTTTCGGTATAAAAATACGTAACTTCAAATTGCGAATACGTGCAGAGAGCTAGAATTTGACTCCAAAATATGGCTCAAGCTTCCAATTTGGGATGTTTGGGATACTTTTAATTCTGCAGGGGAGGTTAGGGCAAAATGTGATCCATCGCCGCTCTCAGTAATTGGCATATTTTGTAATTTCAAACTGTGAATTCACGCAGAGAGCCAGAATTTGGCTAAAAATATGGCTCAAGGGTCGATTTGGGGATGTTTTGGATACTTTGAGAATTGCAGGGGAGTTTGGGCAAAATGTGACCCATCGCTGCTCTCAGTAATTGGCATATTTTCGGTATAAAAAGTCGTAATTTCAATTTCCGAATACGTGCAGAGAGCCAGAATTTAACTCCAAAATATGGCTCAAGGGTCGAATTTGGGATGTTTGGGATATTTTTAAAACTGCAGGGAAGGGTTTGGGCAAAATGTGACCCTTTGCCGCTCTCAGTAATTGGCATATCTTCGGTATAAAAAGTCGTTATTTCAAACTGCGAACACGTATCGAGAGCCAGAATTTGCTCGAAAATAAAGCTCAAGGGTCGAATTTGGGATGTTTGGGATATTTTGAAAACTGCAGGGGGGTTTGGGCAAAATGTGACCCATCGCTGCTCTCAGTAATTGGCATATTTTCGGTATAAAATATCGTAATTTCAAACTGCGAATACGTGCAGAGAGCCAGAATTTGGCCCCAAAATATGGCTCAAGCTTCGAATTTTGGATGTTATGGATATATTGAAAACTGCATGTGGATTTTGGGCAAAATGTGACCCATCGCAGCTCTCAGTAATTGGCATATTTTCGGTATAAAAAGTAACTTCAAACTTCAAATACGTGTAGAGAACCAGAACTTTTCAACCAAAATATGGCTCAAGCGTCGAATTTGGGATGTTTGGGATATTTTGAGAACTGCAGGGAGGGTTTGGGCAAAATGTGATCCATCGCCGCTTTCAGTAATTGGCATATTGTCGTATAAAAATTCGTAATTTTAAACTGCGAATACGTGCAGAGAGCCAGAATTTGGCTCCAAAAATATGGCTCAAAGGTAGAATTTGGGATGTTTTTGATATTTTGACAACTGCAGAGGGGTTTAGGCAAAATAAGACCCATCGCTGCACACAGTAATTGGCATATTTTCTGTATAAAAAGTAGTCATTTCAAACTGCGAATACGTGCACAGATCCAGAATTTGGTTCCAAAATATGGCTCAAGGGTCAAATTTGGGATGTTTGGAATATTTTGAAAACTGCAGGGGGGGTTTGGTGAAAATTTGACCAATCGACGCTATCAGCAATGGGCATATTTTCGGTATAAAAAGTCGCAATTTCAAACTGCGAATATGTGCAGAGAGCCAGAATTTTGCTCCAAATTATTGCTCAAGCGTCGAATTTGGAAAGTTTGGGATTCTTTGGAAACTGCAGGGGGGGTTTGGGCCAAATGTGACCCATCGCTGCTCTCAGTAATTAATATATTTTCAGTATAAAAATCGCAATTTCAAACTGTGATTACGTACAGAGAGCCAGAATTTGGCTCCAAAATGTGGCTCTAGCGTCATATTTAGGATGTTTGTGATATTTTAAAAACTGCAGGGAGTGTTTGGGCAAAATGTGATCCATCGCAGCTTTCAGTAATTGGCATATTTTCGTTATAAAAAAACGTAATTTCAAACTGGGAATACGTGCAGAGAGAAAGATTTTGACTCCAAAATATGGCTCAAGCGTCGAATTTGGGATATTTGCGATACTTTTAAACCGCAGAGAGGGTTCGGGCAAAATGTGATCCATCGCCGCTTTCATTAATTGGCATATTTTCGATATAAAAGGTCGTAATTTCAAATTGCGAATACATGCAGAGAGCCAGAATTTGGCACCAAAATATAGTTCAAGGGTCGAATTTGGGATGTTTGTTACATTTTGAAATCTGCAGGTGGGGGTTTGGGCAAAATGTGACCCATCGCCGCTCTCAGTAATTGGCATATTTTCGGTATAAAAAGTCGTAATTTCAAACTGCGAATACGGGCAGAGAGCCAGAATTTGGCTCCAAAAAATGGCTCAAAAGTCGAATTTAGGATGTTTTGGATATTTTGAAAACTGCAGGGGGGTTTGGTGAAAATGTGACCCATCGCCGCAATCAGTATTTGGCATATTTTCGGCATAAAAATTCGTAATTTCAATCTGCGAATACGTGCAGAGAGCCCGAATTTGGCTCCAAAATATGGCTCAAGGGTCGAATTTAAGATGTTTATGATATTTTGAACACTGCAAGGGGGGGGGGGCAAAATGTGACCCTTCGCCGCTCTCAGTAATTGGCATATTTTCTTTATAAAATATCGTAATTTCAAACTGCGAGTACGTGCAGAAAGCCAGAATTTGCTCCAAAATATGGCTCAATCGTCGAATTTGGGATGTTTGGGATATTTTGAAAACTGCAGGAAGGGTTTGGGCAAAATGTGACCCTTCGTCGCTGTTAGTAATTGGCATATTTTCGGTATAAAAATACGTAACTTCAAATTGCGAATACGTGCAGAGAGCTAGAATTTGACTCCAAAATATGGCTCAAGCTTCCAATTTGGGATGTTTGGGATACTTTTAATTCTGCAGGGGAGGTTAGGGCAAAATGTGATCCATCGCCGCTCTCAGTAATTGGCATATTTTGTAATTTCAAACTGCGAATATGTGCAGAGAGCCAGAATTTTGCTCCAAATTATTACTCAAGCGTCGAATTTGAGATGTTTGGGATTCTTTGGAAACTGCAGGGGGGGTTTGGGCCAAATGTGACCCATCGCTGCTCTCAGTAATTAATATATTTTCAGTATAAAAATCGTAATTTTAAACTGTGATTACGTACAGAGAGCCAGAATTTGGCTCCAAAATGTGGCTCAAGCGTCATATTTAGGTTGTTTGTGATATTTTAAAAACTGCAGGGAGTGTTTGGGCAAAATGTGATCCATCGCAGCTTTCAGTAATTGGCATAGTTTCGTTATAAAAAGACGTAATTTCAAACTGGGAATACGTGCAGAGAGAAAGATTTTGACTCCAAAATATGGCTCAAGCGTCGAATTTGGGATATTTGGGATACTTTTAAACCGCAGAGAGGGTTCGGGCAAAATGTGATCCATCGCCGCTTTCAGTAATTGGCATATTTTCGATATAAAAGGTCGTAATTTCAAATTGCGAATACATGCAGAGAGCCAGAATTTGGCACCAAAATATGGCTCAAGAGTCGAGTTTTGGATGTTTGGGATATTTTGAGAATTGCAGGGGGTTTGGGCAAATTGTGACCCATCGTCGCTCTCAATAATTGGCATATTTTCGGTACAAAAATTCGTAATTTCAATCAGCGAATACGTGCAGAGAGCCAGAATTTGGCTCCAAAATATGGCTCAAGGGTCGAATTTGAGATGTTTACGATATTTTAAACACTGCGGGGGGGGGGGGGGGCAAAATGTGACCCTTCGCCGCTATCAGTAATTGGCCTATTTTCGGTATAAAATAACGTAATTTCAAACTGCAAATATGTGCAGAGAGCCAGAATTTGGCTCCAAAATATGGCTCAAGCGTCGAATTTGGGATGTTTGGGATATTTTGAAAACTGCAGGCAAGTGTTTGGGCAAAATGTGACCCTTCGTAGCTCTTAGTAATTGGCATATTTTCGGTATAAAAATACGTAACATCAAATTGAGAATACGTGCAGAGAGCTAGAATTTGACTCCAAAATATGGCTCAAGCTTCCATTTTGGAATGTTTAGGATATTTTTAAAACTGCAGGGAAGGGTTTGGGCAAAATGTGACCCTTTGCCGCTCTCAGTAATTGGCATATCTTCGGTATAAAAAGTCGTTATTTCAAACTGCGAACACGTATCGAGAGCCAGAATTTGCTCGAAAATAAAGCTCTAGAGTCGAATTTGGGATGTTTGGGATATTTTGAAAACTGCAGGGGGGTTTGGGCAAAATGTGACCCATCGCTGCTCTAAGTAATTGGCATATTTTCGGTATAAAATATCGTAATTTCAAACTGCGAATACGTGCAGAGAGCCAGAATTTGGCCCCAAAATATGGCTCAAGCTTCGAATTTTGGATGTTATGGATATTTTGAAAACTGCATGTGGATTTTGGGCAAAATGTGACCCATCGCAGCTCTCAGTAATTGGCATATTTTCGGTATAAAAAGTAACTTCAAACTTCAAATACGTGTAGAGAACCAGAACTTTTCTCCAAAATATGGCTTAAGCGTCGAATTTGGGATGTTTGGGATATTTTGAGAACTGCAGGGAGGGTTTGGGCAAAATGTGATCCATCGCCGCTTTCAGTAATTGGCATAATGTCGTATAAAAATTCGTAATTTTAAACTGCGAATACGTGCAGAGAGCCAGAATTTGGCTCCAAAAATATGGCTCAAAGGTAGAATTTGGGATGTTTTTGATATTTTGACAACTGCAGAGGGGTTTAGGCAAAATAAGACCCATCGCTGCACACAGTAATTGGCATATTTTCTGTATAAAGAGTAGTCATTTCAAATTGCGCATACGTGCAAAGATCCAGAATTTGGTTCCAAAATATGGCTCAAGGGTCAAATTTGGGATGTTTGGGATATTTTGAAAACTGCAGGGGGGGTTTGGTGAAAATTTGACCAATCGACGCTATCAGTAATGGGCATATTTTCGGTATAAAAAGTAGCAATTTCAAACTGCGAATATGTGCGGAGAGCCAGAATTTTGCTCCAAATTATTGCTCAAGCGTCGAATTTGGGATGTTTGGGATTCTTTGGAAACTGCAGGGAGGGTTTGGGCCAAATGTGACCCATCGCTGCTCTCAGTAATTAAAATATTTTCAATATAAAAATCGTAATTTCAAACTGTGATTACGTACAGAGAGCAAGAATTTGGCTCCAAAATGTGGCTCAAGCGTCATATTTAGGATGTTTGTGATATTTTAAAAACTGCAGGGAGTGTTTGGGCAAAATGTGATCCATCGCAGCTTTCAGTAATTGGCATATTTTCGTTATAAAAAGACGTAATTTCAAACTGGGAATACGTGCAGAGAGAAAGATTTTGACTCCAAAATATGGCTCAAGCGTCGAATTTGGGATATTTGGGATACTTTTAAACCGCAGAGAGGGTTCGGGCAAAATGTGATCCATCGCCGCTTTCAGTAATTGGCATATTTTCGATATAAAAGGTCGTAATTTCAAATTGCGAATACATGCAGAGAGCCAGAATTTGGCACCAAAATATGGCTCAAGAGTCGAGTTTTAGATGTTTGGGATATTTTGAGAATTGCAGGGGGTTTGGGCAAATTGTGACCCATCGTCGCTCTCAATAATTGGCATATTTTCGGTACAAAAATTCGTAATTTCAATCAGCAAATACGTGCAGAGAGCCAGAATTTGGCTCCAAAATATGGCTCAAGGGTCGAATTTGAGATGTTTATGATATTTTAAACACTGCGGAGGTGGGGGGGGGCAAAATGTGACCCTTCGCCACTATCAGTAATTGGCCTATTTTCGGTATAAAATATCGTAATTTCAAACTGCAAATACGTGCAGAGAGCCAGAATTTGGCTCCAAAAAACGGCTCAAAAGTCGAATTTAGGATGTTTTGGATATTTTGAAAACTGCAGGGGGGTTTGGTGAAAATGTGACCCATCGCCGCACTCAGTAATTGGCATATTTTCGGTATAAAAATACGTAACTTCAAATTGAGAATACGTGGAGAGAGCTAGAATTTGACTCCAAAATATGGCTCAAGCTTCCATTTTGGGATGTTTGGGATATTTTTAAAACTGCAGGGAAGGGTTTGGGCAAAATGTGACCTTTTGCCGCTCTCAGTAATTGGCATATCTTCGGTATAAAAAGTCGTTATTTCAAACTGCGAACACGTACCGAGAGCCAGAATTTGCTCGAAAATAAAGCTCAAGGGTCGAATTTGGGATGTTTGGGATGTTTTGAAAACTGCAGGGGGGTTTGGGCAAAATGTGACCCATCGCTGCTCTCAGTAATTGGCATATTTTCGGTATAAAATATCGTAATTTCAAACTGTGAATACGCGCAGAAAGCCAGAATTTGCTCCAAAATATGGCTCAATCGTCGAATTTGGGATGTTTGGGATATTTTGAAAACTGCAGGAAGGGTTTGGGCAAAATGTGACCCTTCGTCGCTCTTAGTAATTGGCATATTTTCGGTATAAAAATACGTAACTTCAAATTGCGAATACGTGCAGAGAGCTAGAATTTGACTCCAAAATATGGCTCAAGCTTCCAATTTGGGATGTTTGGGACACTTTTAATTCTGCAGGGGAGGTTCGGGCAAAATGTGATCCATCGCCGCTCTCAGTAATTGGCATATTTTGTAATTTCAAACTGTTAATACACGCAGAGAGCCAGAATTTGACTCTAAAATATGGCTCAATGATCGATTTGGGGATGTTTTGGATACTTTGAGAATTGCAGGGGAGTTTGGGCAAAATGTGACCCATCGCCGCTCTCAGTAATTGGCATATTTTCGGTATAAAAAGTCGTAATTTCAATTTCCGAATACGTGCAGAGAGCCAGAATTTAACTCCAAAATATGGCTCAAGGGTAGAATTTGGGATGTTTGGGATATTTTTAAAACTGCAGGGAAGGGTTTGGGCAAAATGTGACCCTTTGCCGCTCTCAGTAATTGGCATATCTTCGGTATAAAAAGTCGTTATTTCAAACTGCGAACACGTATCGAGAGCCAGAATTTGCTCGAAAATAAAGCTCAAGGGTCGAATTTGGGATGTTTGGGATATTTTGAAAACTGCAGGGGGGTTTGGGCAAAATGTGACCCATCGCTGCTCTCAGTAATTGGCATATTTTCGGTATAAAATATCGTAATTTCAAACTGCGAATACGTGCAGAGAGCCAGAATTTGGCCCCAAAATATGGCTCAAGCTTCGAATTTTGGATGTTATGGATATTTTGAAAACTGCATGTGGATTTTGGGCAAAATGTGACCCATCGCAGCTCTCAGTAATTGGCATATTTTCGGTATAAAAAGTAACTTCAAACTTCAAATACGTGTAGAGAACCAGAACTTTTCTCCAAAATATGGCTCAAGCGTAGAATTTGGGATGTTTGGGATATTTTGAGAACTGCAGGGAGGGTTTGGGCAAAATGTGATCCATCGCCGCTTTCAGTAATTGGCATATTGTCGTATAAAAATTCGTAATTTTAAACTGCGAATACGTGCAGAGAGCCAGAATTTGGCTCCAAAAATATGGCTCAAAGGTAGAATTTGGGATGTTTTTGATATTTTGACAACTGCAGAGGGGTTTAGGCAAAATAAGACCCATCGCTGCACATAGTAATTGGCATATTTTCTGTATAAAAAGTAGTCATTTCAAACTGCGAATACGTGCAAAGATCCAGATTTTGGTTCCAAAATATGGCTCAAGGGTCAAATTTGGGATGTTTGGGATATTTTGAAAACTGCAGGGGGGGTTTGGTGAAAATTTGACCAATCGACGCTATCAGTAATGGGCATATTTTCGGTATAAAAAGTCGCAATTTCAAACTGCGAATATGTGCGGAGAGCCAGAATTTTGCTCCAAATTATTGCTCAAGCGTCGAATTTGGGATGTTTGAGATTCTTTGGAAACTGCAGGGGGGGTTCGGGCCAAATGTGACCCATCGCTGCTCTCAGTAATTAATATATTTTCAATATAAAAATCGTAATTTCAAAATGTGATTACGTACAGAGAGCAAGAATTTGGCTCCAAAATGTGGCTCAAGCGTCATATTTAGGATGTTTGTGATATTTTAAAAACTGCAGGGAGTGTTTGGGCAAAATGTGATCCATCGCAGCTTTCAGTAATTGGCATATTTTCGTTATAAAAAGACGTAATTTCAAACTGGGAATACGTGCAGAGAGAAAGATTTTGACTCCAAAATATGGCTCAAGCGTCGAATTTGGGATATTTGGGATACTTTTAAACCGCAGAGAGGGTTCGGGCAAAATGTGATCCATCGCCGCTTTCAGTAATTGGCATATTTTCGATATAAAAGGTCGTAATTTCAAATTGCGAATACATGCAGAGAGCCAGAATTTGGCACCAAAATATGGCTCAAGAGTCGAGTTTTAGATGTTTGGGATATTTTGAGAATTGCAGCGGGTTTGGGCAAATTGTGACCCATCGTCGCTCTCAATAATTGGCATATTTTCGGTACAAAAATTCGTAATTTCAATCAGCGAATACGTGCAGAGAGCCAGAATTTGGCTCCAAAATATGGCTCAAGGGTCGAATTTGAGATGTTTATGATATTTTAAACACTGCGGGGAGGGGGGGCAAAATGTGACCCTTCGCCGCTATCAGTAATTGGCCTATTTTCGGTATAAAATATCGTAATTTCAAACTGCAAATACGTGCAGAGAGCCAGAATTTGGCTCCAAAATATGGCTCAAGCGTCGAATTTGGGATGTTTGGGATATTTTGAAAACTGCAGGCAAGTGTTTGGGCAAAATGTGACCCTTCGCCGCTCTTAGTAATTGGCATATTTTCGGTATAAAAATACGTAACTTCAAATTGAGAATACGTGCAGAGAGCTAGAATTTGACTCCAAAATATGGCTCAAGCTTCCATTTTGGGATGTTTGGGATATTTTTAAAACTGCAGGGAAGGGTTTGGGCAAAATGTGACCCTTTGCCGCTCTCAGTAATTGGCATATCTTCGGTATAAAAAGTCGTTATTTCAAACTGCGAACACGTATCGAGAGCCAGAATTTGCTCGAAAATAAAGCTCAAGGGTCGAATTTGGGATGTTTGGGATATTTTGAAAACTGCAGGGGGGTTTGGGCAAAATGTGACCCATCGCTGCTCTCAGTAATTGGCATATTTTCGGTATAAAATATCGTAATTTCAAACTGCGAATACGTGCAGAGAGCCAGAATTTGGCCCCAAAATATGGCTCAAGTTTCGAATTTTGGATGTTATGGATATTTTGAAAACTGCATGTGGATTTTGGGCAAAATGTGACCCATCGCAGCTCTCAGTAATTGGCATATTTTCGGTATAAAAAGTAACTTCAAACTTCAAATACGTGTAGAGAACCAGAACTTTTCTCCAAAATATGGCTCAAGCGTAGAATTTGGGATGTTTGGGATATTTTGAGAACTGCAGGGAGGGTTTGGGCAAAATGTGATCCATCGCCGCTTTCAGTAATTGGCATATTGTCGTATAAAAATTCGTAATTTTAAACTGCGAATACGTGCAGAGAGCCAGAATTTGGCTCCAAAAATATGGCTCAAAGGTAGAATTTGGGATGTTTTTGATATTTTGACAACTGCAGAGGGGTTTAGGCAAAATAAGACCCATCGCTGCACATAGTAATTGGCATATTTTCTGTATAAAAAGTAGTCATTTCAAACTGCGAATACGTGCAAAGATCCAGAATTTGGTTCCAAAATATGGCTCAAGGGTCAAATTTGGGATGTTTGGGATATTTTGAAAACTGCAGGGGGGGTTTGGTGAAAATTTGACCAATCGACGCTATCAGTAATGGGCATATTTTCGGTATAAAAAGTCGCAGTTTCAAACTGCGAATATGTGCGGAGAGCTAGAATTTTGCTCCAAATTATTGCTCAAGCGTCGAATTTGGGATGTTTGAGATTCTTTGGAAACTGCAGGGGGGGTTTGGGCCAAATGTGACCCATCGCTGCTCTCAGTAATTAATATATTTTCAATATAAAAATCGTAATTTCAAAATGTGATTACGTACAGAGAGCAAGAATTTGGCTCCAAAATGTGGCTCAAGCGTCATATTTAGGATGTTTGTGATATTTTAAAAACTGCAGGGAGTGTTTGGGCAAAATGTGATCCATCGCAGCTTTCAGTAATTGGCATATTTTCGTTATAAAAAGACGTAATTTCAAACTGGGAATACGTGCAGAGAGAAAGATTTTGACTCCAAAATATGGCTCAAGCGTCGAATTTGGGATATTTGGGATACTTTTAAACCGCAGAGAGGGTTCGGGCAAAATGTGATCCATCGCCGCTTTCAGTAATTGGCATATTTTCGATATAAAAGGTCGTAATTTCAAATTGCGAATACATGCAGAGAGCCAGAATTTGGCACCAAAATATGGCTCAAGAGTCGAGTTTTGGATGTTTGGGATATTTTGAGAATTGCAGGGGGTTTGGGCAAATTGTGACCCATCGTCGCTCTCAATAATTGGCATATTTTCGGTACAAAAATTCGTAATTTCAATCAGCGAATACGTGCAGAGAGCCAGAATTTGGCTCCAAAATATGGCTCAAGGGTCGAATTTGAGATGTTTACGATATTTTAAACACTGCGGGGGGGGGGGGGGGCAAAATGTGACCCTTCGCCGCTATCAGTAATTGGCCTATTTTCGGTATAAAATAACGTAATTTCAAACTGCAAATATGTGCAGAGAGCCAGAATTTGGCTCCAAAATATGGCTCAAGCGTCGAATTTGGGATGTTTGGGATATTTTGAAAACTGCAGGCAAGTGTTTGGGCAAAATGTGACCCTTCGTAGCTCTTAGTAATTGGCATATTTTCGGTATAAAAATACGTAACATCAAATTGAGAATACGTGCAGAGAGCTAGAATTTGACTCCAAAATATGGCTCAAGCTTCCATTTTGGAATGTTTAGGATATTTTTAAAACTGCAGGGAAGGGTTTGGGCAAAATGTGACCCTTTGCCGCTCTCAGTAATTGGCATATCTTCGGTATAAAAAGTCGTTATTTCAAACTGCGAACACGTATCGAGAGCCAGAATTTGCTCGAAAATAAAGCTCTAGAGTCGAATTTGGGATGTTTGGGATATTTTGAAAACTGCAGGGGGGTTTGGGCAAAATGTGACCCATCGCTGCTCTAAGTAATTGGCATATTTTCGGTATAAAATATCGTAATTTCAAACTGCGAATACGTGCAGAGAGCCAGAATTTGGCCCCAAAATATGGCTCAAGCTTCGAATTTTGGATGTTATGGATATTTTGAAAACTGCATGTGGATTTTGGGCAAAATGTGACCCATCGCAGCTCTCAGTAATTGGCATATTTTCGGTATAAAAAGTAACTTCAAACTTCAAATACGTGTAGAGAACCAGAACTTTTCTCCAAAATATGGCTTAAGCGTCGAATTTGGGATGTTTGGGATATTTTGAGAACTGCAGGGAGGGTTTGGGCAAAATGTGATCCATCGCCGCTTTCAGTAATTGGCATAATGTCGTATAAAAATTCGTAATTTTAAACTGCGAATACGTGCAGAGAGCCAGAATTTGGCTCCAAAAATATGGCTCAAAGGTAGAATTTGGGATGTTTTTGATATTTTGACAACTGCAGAGGGGTTTAGGCAAAATAAGACCCATCGCTGCACACAGTAATTGGCATATTTTCTGTATAAAGAGTAGTCATTTCAAATTGCGCATACGTGCAAAGATCCAGAATTTCGTTCCAAAATATGGCTCAAGGGTCAAATTTGGGATGTTTGGGATATTTTGAAAACTGCAGGGGGGGTTTGGTGAAAATTTGACCAATCGACGCTATCAGTAATGGGCATATTTTCGGTATAAAAAGTCGCAATTTCAAACTGCGAATATGTGCGGAGAGCCAGAATTTTGCTCCAAATTATTGCTCAAGCGTCGAATTTGGGATGTTTGGGATTCTTTGGAAACTGCAGGGAGGGTTTGGGCCAAATGTGACCCATCGCTGCTCTCAGTAATTAAAATATTTTCAATATAAAAATCGTAATTTCAAACTGTGATTACGTACAGAGAGCAAGAATTTGGCTCCAAAATGTGGCTCAAGCGTCATATTTAGGATGTTTGTGATATTTTAAAAACTGCAGGGAGTGTTTGGGCAAAATGTGATCCATCGCAGCTTTCAGTAATTGGCATATTTTCGTTATAAAAAGACGTAATTTCAAACTGGGAATACGTGCAGAGAGAAAGATTTTGACTCCAAAATATGGCTCAAGCGTCGAATTTGGGATATTTGGGATACTTTTAAACCGCAGAGAGGGTTCGGGCAAAATGTGATCCATCGCCGCTTTCAGTAATTGGCATATTTTCGATATAAAAGGTCGTAATTTCAAATTGCGAATACATGCAGAGAGCCAGAATTTGGCACCAAAATATGGCTCAAGAGTCGAGTTTTAGATGTTTGGGATATTTTGAGAATTGCAGGGGGTTTGGGCAAATTGTGACCCATCGTCGCTCTCAATAATTGGCATATTTTCGGTACAAAAATTCGTAATTTCAATCAGCAAATACGTGCAGAGAGCCAGAATTTGGCTCCAAAATATGGCTCAAGGGTCGAATTTGAGATGTTTATGATATTTTAAACACTGCGGGGGTGGGGGGGGGGGGGGCAAAATGTGACCCTTCGCCACTATCAGTAATTGGCCTATTTTCGGTATAAAATATCGTAATTTCAAACTGCAAATACGTGCAGAGAGCCAGAATTTGGCTCCAAAAAACGGCTCAAAAGTCGAATTTAGGATGTTTTGGATATTTTGAAAACTGCAGGGGGGTTTGGTGAAAATGTGACCCATCGCCGCACTCAGTAATTGGCATATTTTCGGTATAAAAATACGTAACTTCAAATTGAGAATACGTGGAGAGAGCTAGAATTTGACTTCAAAATATGGCTCAAGCTTCCATTTTGGGATGTTTGGGATATTATTAAAACTGCAGGGAAGGGTTTGGGCAAAATGTGACCTTTTGCCGCTCTCAGTAATTGGCATATCTTCGGTATAAAAAGTCGTTATTTCAAACTGCGAACACGTACCGAGAGCCAGAATTTGCTCGAAAATAAAGCTCAAGGGTCGAATTTGGGATGTTTGGGATGTTTTGAAAACTGCAGGGGGGTTTGGGCAAAATGTGACCCATCGCTGCTCTCAGTAATTGGCATATTTTCGGTATAAAATATCGTAATTTCAAACTGTGAATACGCGCAGAAAGCCAGAATTTGCTCCAAAATATGGCTCAATCGTCGAATTTGGGATGTTTGGGATATTTTGAAAACTGCAGGAAGGGTTTGGGCAAAATGTGACCCTTCGTCGCTCTTAGTAATTGGCATATTTTCGGTATAAAAATACGTAACTTCAAATTGCGAATACGTGCAGAGAGCTAGAATTTGACTCCAAAATATGGCTCAAGCTTCCAATTTGGGATGTTTGGGACACTTTTAATTCTGCAGGGGAGGTTCGGGCAAAATGTGATCCATCGCCGCTCTCAGTAATTGGCATATTTTGTAATTTCAAACTGTTAATACACGCAGAGAGCCAGAATTTGACTCTAAAATATGGCTCAATGATCGATTTGGGGATGTTTTGGATACTTTGAGAATTGCAGGGGAGTTTGGGCAAAATGTGACCCATCGCCGCTCTCAGTAATTGGCATATTTTCGGTATAAAAAGTCGTAATTTCAATTTCCGAATACGTGCAGAGAGCCAGAATTTAACTCCAAAATATGGCTCAAGGGTAGAATTTGGGATGTTTGGGATATTTTTAAAACTGCAGGGAAGGGTTTGGGCAAAATGTGACCCTTTGCCGCTCTCAGTAATTGGCATATCTTCGGTATAAAAAGTCGTTATTTCAAACTGCGAACACGTATCGAGAGCCAGAATTTGCTCGAAAATAAAGCTCAAGGGTCGAATTTGGGATGTTTGGGATATTTTGAAAACTGCAGGGGGGTTTGGGCAAAATGTGACCCATCGCTGCTCTCAGTAATTGGCATATTTTCGGTATAAAATATCGTAATTTCAAACTGCGAATACGTGCAGAGAGCCAGAATTTGGCCCCAAAATATGGCTCAAGCTTCGAATTTTGGATGTTATGGATATTTTGAAAACTGCATGTGGATTTTGGGCAAAATGTGACCCATCGCAGCTCTCAGTAATTGGCATATTTTCGGTATAAAAAGTAACTTCAAACTTCAAATACGTGTAGAGAACCAGAACTTTTCTCCAAAATATGGCTCAAGCGTAGAATTTGGGATGTTTGGGATATTTTGAGAACTGCAGGGAGGGTTTGGGCAAAATGTGATCCATCGCCGCTTTCAGTAATTGGCATATTGTCGTATAAAAATTCGTAATTTTAAACTGCGAATACGTGCAGAGAGCCAGAATTTGGCTCCAAAAATATGGCTCAAAGGTAGAATTTGGGATGTTTTTGATATTTTGACAACTGCAGAGGGGTTTAGGCAAAATAAGACCCATCGCTGCACATAGTAATTGGCATATTTTCTGTATAAAAAGTAGTCATTTCAAACTGCGAATACGTGCAAAGATCCAGATTTTGGTTCCAAAATATGGCTCAAGGGTCAAATTTGGGATGTTTGGGATATTTTGAAAACTGCAGGGGGGGTTTGGTGAAAATTTGACCAATCGACGCTATCAGTAATGGGCATATTTTCGGTATAAAAAGTCGCAATTTCAAACTGCGAATATGTGCGGAGAGCCAGAATTTTGCTCCAAATTATTGCTCAAGCGTCGAATTTGGGATGTTTGAGATTCTTTGGAAACTGCAGGGGGGGTTTGGGCCAAATGTGACCCATCGCTGCTCTCAGTAATTAATATATTTTCAATATAAAAATCGTAATTTCAAAATGTGATTACGTACAGAGAGCAAGAATTTGGCTCCAAAATGTGGCTCAAGCGTCATATTTAGGATGTTTGTGATATTTTAAAAACTGCAGGGAGTGTTTGGGCAAAATGTGATCCATCGCAGCTTTCAGTAATTGGCATATTTTCGTTATAAAAAGACGTAATTTCAAACTGGGAATACGTGCAGAGAGAAAGATTTTGACTCCAAAATATGGCTCAAGCGTCGAATTTGGGATATTTGGGATACTTTTAAACCGCAGAGAGGGTTCGGGCAAAATGTGATCCATCGCCGCTTTCAGTAATTGGCATATTTTCGATATAAAAGGTCGTAATTTCAAATTGCGAATACATGCAGAGAGCCAGAATTTGGCACCAAAATATGGCTCAAGAGTCGAGTTTTAGATGTTTGGGATATTTTGAGAATTGCAGCGGGTTTGGGCAAATTGTGACCCATCGTCGCTCTCAATAATTGGCATATTTTCGGTACAAAAATTCGTAATTTCAATCAGCGAATACGTGCAGAGAGCCAGAATTTGGCTCCAAAATATGGCTCAAGGGTCGAATTTGAGATGTTTATGATATTTTAAACACTGCGGGGAGGGGGGGCAAAATGTGACCCTTCGCCGCTATCAGTAATTGGCCTATTTTCGGTATAAAATATCGTAATTTCAAACTGCAAATACGTGCAGAGAGCCAGAATTTGGCTCCAAAATATGGCTCAAGCGTCGAATTTGGGATGTTTGGGATATTTTGAAAACTGCAGGCAAGTGTTTGGGCAAAATGTGACCCTTCGCCGCTCTTAGTAATTGGCATATTTTCGGTATAAAAATACGTAACTTCAAATTGAGAATACGTGCAGAGAGCTAGAATTTGACTCCAAAATATGGCTCAAGCTTCCATTTTGGGATGTTTGGGATATTTTTAAAACTGCAGGGAAGGGTTTGGGCAAAATGTGACCCTTTGCCGCTCTCAGTAATTGGCATATCTTCGGTATAAAAAGTCGTTATTTCAAACTGCGAACACGTATCGAGAGCCAGAATTTGCTCGAAAATAAAGCTCAAGGGTCGAATTTGGGATGTTTGGGATATTTTGAAAACTGCAGGGGGGTTTGGGCAAAATGTGACCCATCGCTGCTCTCAGTAATTGGCATATTTTCGGTATAAAATATCGTAATTTCAAACTGCGAATACGTGCAGAGAGCCAGAATTTGGCCCCAAAATATGGCTCAAGCTTCGAATTTTGGATGTTATGGATATTTTGAAAACTGCATGTGGATTTTGGGCAAAATGTGACCCATCGCAGCTCTCAGTAATTGGCATATTTTCGGTATAAAAAGTAACTTCAAACTTCAAATACGTGTAGAGAACCAGAACTTTTCTCCAAAATATGGCTCAAGCGTAGAATTTGGGATGTTTGGGATATTTTGAGAACTGCAGGGAGGGTTTGGGCAAAATGTGATCCATCGCCGCTTTCAGTAATTGGCATATTGTCGTATAAAAATTCGTAATTTTAAACTGCGAATACGTGCAGAGAGCCAGAATTTGGCTCCAAAAATATGGCTCAAAGGTAGAATTTGGGATGTTTTTGATATTTTGACAACTGCAGAGGGGTTTAGGCAAAATAAGACCCATCGCTGCACATAGTAATTGGCATATTTTCTGTATAAAAAGTAGTCATTTCAAACTGCGAATACGTGCAAAGATCCAGAATTTGGTTCCAAAATATGGCTCAAGGGTCAAATTTGGGATGTTTGGGATATTTTGAAAACTGCAGGGGGGGTTTGGTGAAAATTTGACCAATCGACGCTATCAGTAATGGGCATATTTTCGGTATAAAAAGTCGCAGTTTCAAACTGCGAATATGTGCGGAGAGCTAGAATTTTGCTCCAAATTATTGCTCAAGCGTCGAATTTGGGATGTTTGAGATTCTTTGGAAACTGCAGGGGGGGTTTGGGCCAAATGTGACCCATCGCTGCTCTCAGTAATTAATATATTTTCAATATAAAAATCGTAATTTCAAAATGTGATTACGTACAGAGAGCAAGAATTTGGCTCCAAAATGTGGCTCAAGCGTCATATTTAGGATGTTTGTGATATTTTAAAAACTGCAGGGAGTGTTTGGGCAAAATGTGATCCATCGCAGCTTTCAGTAATTGGCATATTTTCGTAATAAAAAGACGTAATTTCAAACTGGGAATACGTGCAGAGAGAAAGATTTTGACTCCAAAATATGGCTCAAGCGTCGAATTTGGGATATTTGGGATACTTTTAAACCGCAGAGAGGGTTCGGGCAAAATGTGATCCATCGCCGCTTTCAGTAATTGGCATATTTTCGATATAAAAGGTCGTAATTTCAAATTGCGAATACATGCAGAGAGCCAGAATTTGGCACCAAAATATGGCTCAAGAGTCGAGTTTTAGATGTTTGGGATATTTTGAGAATTGCAGCGGGTTTGGGCAAATTGTGACCCATCGTCGCTCTCAATAATTGGCATATTTTCGGTACAAAAATTCGTAATTTCAATCAGCGAATACGTGCAGAGAGCCAGAATTTGGCTCCAAAATATGGCTCAAGGGTCGAATTTGAGATGTTTATGATATTTTAAACACTGCGGGGAGGGGGGGGCAAAATGTGACCCTTCGCCGCTATCAGTAATTGGCCTATTTTCGGTATAAAATATCGTAATTTCAAACTGCAAATACGTGCAGAGAGCCAGAATTTGGCTCCAAAATATGGCTCAAGCGTCGAATTTGGGATGTTTGGGATATTTTGAAAACTGCAGGCAAGTGTTTGGGCAAAATGTGACCCTTCGCCGCTCTTAGTAATTGGCATATTTTCGGTATAAAAATACGTAACTTCAAATTGAGAATACGTGCAGAGAGCTAGAATTTGACTCCAAAATATGGCTCAAGCTTCCATTTTGGGATGTTTGGGATATTTTTAAAACTGCAGGGAAGGGTTTAGGCAAAATGTGACCCTTTGCCGCTCTCAGTAATTGGCATATCTTCGGTATAAAAAGTCGTTATTTCAAACTGCGAACACGTATCGAGAGCCAGAATTTGCTCGAAAATAAAGCTCAAGGGTCGAATTTGGGATGTTTGGGGTATTTTGAAAACTGCAGGGGGGTTTGGGCAAAATGTGACCCATCGATGCTCTCAGTAATTGGCATATTTTCGGTATAAAATATCGTAATTTCAAACTGCGAATACGTGCAGAGAGCCAGAATTTGGCCCCAAAATATGGCTCAAGCTTCGAATTTTGGATGTTATGGATATTTTGAAAACTGCATGTGGATTTTGGGCAAAATGTGACCCATCGCAGCTCTCAGTAATTGGCATATTTTCGGTATAAAAAGTAACTTCAAACTTCAAATACGTGTAGAGTAACAGAACTTTTCAACCAAAATATGGCTCAAGCGTCGAATTTGGGATGTTTGTTATATTTTGAAAACTGCAAAGGGTGTTTGGGCAAAATGTGATCCATCGCCGCTTTCAGTAATTGGCATATTTTCGATATAAAAGGTCGTAATTTCAAATTGCGAATACATGCAGAGAGCCAGAATTTGGCACCAAAATATGGCTCAAGAGTCGAGTTTTGGATGTTTGGGATATTTTGAGAATTGCTGGGGGTTTGGGCAACTTGTGACCCATCGTCGCTCTCTGTAATTGGCATATTTTCGGTACAAAAATTCGTAATTTCAATCAGCGAATACGTGCAGAGAGCCAGAATTTGGCTCCAAAATATGGCTCAAGGGTCGAATTTGAGATGTTTATGATATTTTAAACACTGCAGTTGGGGGGCAAAATGTGACCCTTCGCCGCTATTAGTAATTGGCCTATTTTTGGTATAAAATATCGTAATTTCGAACTGCAAATACGTGCAGAGAGCCAGAATTTGGCTCCAAAATATGGTTATAGCGTCGAATTTGGGATGTTTGCGATATTTTGAAAACTGCAGGCAAGGGTTTGGGCAAAATGTGACCCGTTCGCCGCTCTTAGTAATTGGCATATTTTCGATATAAAAATACGTAACTTCAAATTGACTTCAAACTTTTCATTTGCCAGTGATTATTCATGTTTTGTTTGTTGACTTGTCCTGTATTTTATGAGGTTGCCTTTATTCATGTCTTGTTTTCTAGAGTAATTAAAATTTCATTGTTTATATACTTGTGTTTTGTGTGTCTTCCCATTACCTTACCACAGACGAAAGGACAAACTTTTCTCTTTTTTTTTTGTGATGTGACGAGGCCCTGCCCCCAGCTTTTGAAACAGCCGAACACCAACGCTTTACCGTCACAATAGTAAATTTAATGAATTAAAGGCAATAAACCGAAAAGTCTTTAAAACGCGGAAAACGGCAAAATGTTGCCTAAATCGTAGATATTTGGGTTAAATCTCGTAATGAAAAATAGGATGAAAAACCTCAAAATATTGCTTAATTCGATGATTATAAGTACAAAGCACAATGCAAGAAAACTTCCTTAAAAACGCAATATTATGTGAAAATTTGAGATTTGTAGTCCAAATCACATATAGTATTTCACAACATAAAATCACAACAAGAAGTAGTATAAAAATATTAGTATATTCGAACATTTTTCCCTTAAATCACTCTACATGATAAACGTGAAAAAAGTCACTATAATACCAAATTCGAGGATTTTTACATCAAACCATAGAGCGAGGTTGCTTATTGTTTCGATTATTAAAAAAGGCGTATGAAAACGTTGTTTCCAATTCAAATGATAAAAATCAATTTGTTTTCTTTGGAATGAACTAAAATATTCCAGAATTTTCGTTTATATTACTGAGAGAAGAGTTACTCGTAAAACTGCTCTAATCCGACAGAAACGCCGAAATATGCAATGAAAACAGAAATTCTCTCCTAATCAATACCTAATTCACTATTTTAACGAAGTTCAAATAGTTGATTGAAAATCTTGTATATAAGGTTAATTTGCAATTATTTACGTGTATCCATCATATTTATCGTGATTTTAATGGCAATAAACCGAAAAGGCTTGAAAACGCGGAAAAGCTGCAAAATATTGCCTAAATCGTAGATATTTAGATGAAATCTCATGAAGGAAACAGGGATGAAAAATCTCAAAATATTGCTAAATTCGACGATACATTGTACAGAGCACAATGTAAGAAAACTTACTTATAAACGCAATATTATGTGAAATTTTGAGATTTGTAGGCCAAATCACAAATAGAGAGACAACATGAAGTAGTATCAAAGTACTAGTAAGTTCGAACATTTTTACCTAAAATCACCCTACATGACAAACTTGAAAAAAGTGACTACAATACCAAATTCGAGGAATTTTAATTCAAATCATAGAGCAAGGTTGCATATTATTTTGATTATTAATAAGGCATATGAAAACGATGTTTTCAATTCAAATGATAAAAATCAATGTGTTTTCTTTAGTATTAACTAAAATGTTCCTGAATTTCCGTTTATATTACTGAATTCGTACAACCGCTCTAATCTGGCTAAAACGTCGAAATATGCAATAAAAACAAACTCTCCTAATCAACATCTTACTCACTATTTTAACGAGGTACAAATAGTTGATTTAAAATCAAGTATTTAATTTATATTGCGATTAATTACGTGTTTGCATCATATTTATCGTAATTTTATTGAATTAATGGCAATATACCGAAAAGGCTTGAAAACGTAGAAAAACGGTAAAATATTGCCTAAATTTTTATATATAAATATTTGGTTTAATCTAAATATTTGGTTTAAATCTCATAACGGAAACAAGGATGAAAAACCTCAAAATATTACTAAATTCGATGATAATTTGTACAACATTGTTCAAAGCACAATGCAAGGAAACTTGCTTAAAAATGCAATATTATGTGAAATTCTGAGATTGGTAGGCCAAATCACAAATAGAGAGACAACATGAAGTAGTATCAAAATAATAATAATATCGAACATTTTTACCTTAAATCACCCCTACATGAAAAACGTGAAAAAAGTCACTATAATACCAAATTCGAGGATTTTTACATCAAACCACAGATCGTGGTTGCGTATTATTTTGATTATTAAAAAGGCATATGAAAACGTTGGTTCCAATTCAAATGATAAAAATCAATGTGTTTTCTTTAGAATTAACTAAAATGTTCCTGAATTTCAGTTTATATTACTGAGAGAAGTGGGACTCGTAAAACTGCTCTTATCCGGCTGAAACGTCGAAATATGCAATAAAAACAGAAAATCTCTCTTAATCAATATCTGACTCACTATTTTAACGAGGTACAAATAGTTGATTGAAAATCAAGTATTTAAGGGTAATTTGCAATTCATTACGTGTTATCATCATATTTATCGTAAATTTATTGAATTAATTGCAATAATTCGAAAATGCTTGAAAACGTGGAAAAACGGTCAAATATGGCCTAAATCGTTGATATTTAGATGAAATCTCGTAAATGAAACAACGATGAAAACCTCAAAATATTGCTAAATTCGATGATTTTATGTATAAGGAACAATGCAAGTAAACTTGCTTAAAAACGCAATATTATGTGAAATTCTGAGATTTGTAGGCCAAATCACAAATAGAGACAATATAAAGTAGTATAAAGAATTAGTAATTTCAAACATTTTTACCTTAAATCACCTTACATGAAAAACTTGAAAAAAGTCTCTATAATACCAAATTCGAGGATTTTTACTTCAAATCATAGAGCGAGGTTGCGTATTATTTTGATCATTAAAAAAGGCATATGAAAACGATGTTTTCAATTCAAATAATAAAAATCAATGTGTTTTCTTGAGAATTAACTAAAATGTTCCTGAATTTCCGTTTATATTACTGAATTCGTAAAACCGCTCTAATCTGGCTGAAACGTCAAAATATGCAATAAAAACAGTAAATCTCTCCTAATCAATATCTGGCTCACTATTTTACCGAGGTACAAATAGTCGATTAAAAAAAGTTATTTACTTTTAATTTGCAGTTAGTTACGTGTTTGCAGTATATTTATCGTATATTTATTGAATTAATGGCAATTAACCGAAAAAGCTTGAAAACGCGGAAAAACGGCAAAATATTGCCTAAATCGTTGATATTTGGTTTATATCTCATAAAGGAAACAAGGATGAAAAACCTCAAAATATTACTAAATTCAATGATTATAAGTACAAAGCACAATGCAAGAAAACTTCCTTAGAAACGCAATATTATGTGAAAATTTGAGATTTGTAGGCCAAATCACAAATAGAGAGACAACATGAAGTAGTATCAAAGTACTAGTAAGTTCGAACATTTTTACCTAAAATCACGCTACATGACAAACTTGAAAAAAAAGTCACTACAATACCAAATTCGAGGATTTTTAATTCAAATCATAGAGCAAGGTTGCGTATTATTTTGATTATTAATAAGGCATATGAAAACGATGTTTTCAATTCAAATGATAAAAATCAATGTGTTTTCTTTAGTATTAACTAAAATGTTCATGAATTTCCGTTTATATTACTGAATTCGTACAACCGCTCTAATCTGGCTAAAACGTCGAAATATGCAATAAAAACAGAAAATCTCTCCTAATCAATATCTTACCACATTGTGGTAATCAATATCACATTGTGCCCAAACCTTCCCTGCAGTTTTCAATATATCCCAAACATCCCAATTTCGACTCCTGAGAATTTTTTTTTAAACCAAATTCTGGCTCTCTGCACGTATTCGCAGATTGAAATTACGACTTTTTATGCGGAAAATATGCCAATTACTGAGAGCGGCGATTAATCACATTTTGGGCCAACGTTACCATGCAGTTTTCAAAATATCCCCACCATCACAAATCCGATCCATGAGCCATATTTTAAAGCCAAATTCTGGCTCTCTGCACATATTCGCAGGTTGAAATTACGACATTTTATACCGAAATTATGCAAACTACTGAAAGCAGCGATGGGTCACATTTTGCTCAAACCCCCCACTGCAGTTTTTAAAATATCCCTAACATCCCCAATTCGATGCTTGAGACATATTTTGGAGCCAAATTCTGGCTGTCTGCACGTATTCGCAGTTTGAAATTACGACTTTTTATGCCGAAAAAATGCCAATTACTGAGAGCGGCGATGGATCACATTTTGCCCAAACCGTCCCTGCAGTTTTCAAAATATCCAAAACATCAAAAAGTCGAACCTTGAACCATATTTTGAAGTCAATTTCTGGCTATCTGCACGTATTCCCAGTTTGAAATTACGACTTTTTATATCGAAAATATGCCAATTACTGAAAGAGGCGATGGATCACATTTTGCCCAAACCCTCCCTGCAGTTTTCAAAAGATCCCAAACTTCCCAAATTCGACGCTTGAGTCATATTTTGGAGCCAAATTCTGGCTTTCTGCAAGTATTCGCAGTTTGAAATTACGAATTTTTATATCGAAAATATGCCAATTACTGAGAGCGGCGATTGATCAAATTTTGCCCAAAACTTCCCTGCAGTTTTCAAAATATCCCAAACATCCCAAATTCGACCCTTGAGCCTAATTTTGGAGCCAAATTCTGGCTCTCTGCACGTATTCGCAGGTTGAAATTACGACTTTTTATACCGAAAATATGCTAATTACTGAAATCTTCGATGGATCACATTCTGCCCAAACCCTCCCTGCAGTTTTCAAAATATCTCAAACATAACAAATTTGACGCTTGAGTCATATTTTTGAGCCAAATTCTGGCTCTCTGCACATATTCGCAGGTTGAAATTACGACATTTTATACCGAAAATATGCAAACTACTGAAAGCAGCGATGGGTCACATTTTGCCCAAACCCCCCACTGCAGTTTTTAAAATATCCCTAACATCCCCAATTCGATGCTTGAGACATATTTTGGAGCCAAATTCTGGCTGTCTGCACGTATTCGCAGTTTGAAATTACGACTTTTTATGCCGAAAAAATGCCAATTACTGAGAGCGGCGATGGATCACATTTTGCCCAAACCGTCCCTGCAGTTTTCAAAATATCCAAAACATCAAAAAGTCGAACCTTGAACCATATTTTGAAGTCAATTTCTGGCTATCTGCACGTATTCCCAGTTTGAAATTACGACTTTTTATATCGAAAATATGCCAATTACTGAAAGAGGCGATGGATCACATTTTGCCCAAACCCTCCCTGCAGTTTTCAAAAGATCCCAAACTTCCCAAATTCGACGCTTGAGTCATATTTTGGAGCCAAATTCTGGCTTTCTGCAAGTATTCGCAGTTTGAAATTACGAATTTTTATATCGAAAATATGCCAATTACTGAGAGCGGCGATTGATCAAATTTTGCCCAAAACTTCCCTGCAGTTTTCAAAATATCCCAAACATCCCAAATTCGACCCTTGAGCCTAATTTTGGAGCCAAATTCTGGCTCTCTGCACGTATTCGCAGGTTGAAATTACGACTTTTTATACCGAAAATATGCTAATTACTGAAATCTTCGATGGATCACATTCTGCCCAAACCCTCCCTGCAGTTTTCAAAATATCTCAAACATAACAAATTTGACGCTTGAGTCATATTTTTGAGCCAAATTCTGGCTCTCTGCACATATTCGCAGGTTGAAATTACGACATTTTATACCGAAAATATGCAAACTACTGAAAGCAGCGATGGGTCACATTTTGCCCAAACCCCCCACTGCAGTTTTTAAAATATCCCTAACATCCCCAATTCGATGCTTGAGACATATTTTGGAGCCAAATTCTGGCTGTCTGCACGTATTCGCAGTTTGAAATTACGACTTTTTATGCCGAAAAAATGCCAATTACTGAGAGCGGCGATGGATCACATTTTGCCCAAACCGTCCCTGCAGTTTTCAAAATATCCAAAACATCAAAAAGTCGAACCTTGAGCCATATTTTGAAGTCAATTTCTGGCTATCTGCACGTATTCCCAGTTTGAAATTACGACTTTTTATATCGAAAATATGCCAATTACTGAAAGAGGCGATGGATCACATTTTGCCCAAACCCTCCCTGCAGTTTTCAAAAGATCCCAAACTTCCCAAATTCGACGCTTGAGTCATATTTTGGAGCCAAATTCTGGCTATCTGCAAGTATTCGCAGTTTGAAATTACGAATTTTTATATCGAAAATATGCCAATTACAGAGAGCGGCGATTGATCAAATTTTGCCCAAAACGTCCCTGCAGTTTTCAAAATATCCCAAACATCCCAAATTCGACCCTTGAGCCTAATTTTGGAGCCAAATTCTGGCTCTCTGCACGTATTCGCAGTTTGAAATTACGACTTTTTATACCGAAAATATGCTAAATACTGAAATCTTCGATGGATCACATTCTGCCCAAACCCTCCCTGCAGTTTTCAAACTATCTCAAACAATCAACAAATTTGACGCTTGAGTCATATTTTTGAGCCAAATTCTGGCTCTCGGCACGTATTCGCAGTTTGAAATTACGACTTTTTATACCGAAAATATGCTAATTACTGAAATCTTCGATGGATCACATTCTGCCCAAACCCTCCCTGCAGTTTTCAAAATATCCCAAACGTCTCAAATTCGACGCTTTGAGACATATTTTGGGGCCAAATTCGAGCTATCTGCACGTATTCGCAGTTTAAAATTATTTTATTTTATACCGACAATATGCCAATTACTGACAGCGGTAATGGGTCACATTTTACCAAAACCCCCCTGCAGTTTCAAAATATCCCAAACATCCCAAATTCGACTCTTGAGCTATATTGTGGAGCCAAATTCTGGCTGTCTGCACGTATTCGCAGTTTGAAATTAAGAATTTATATACCGAAAAAATGCCAATTACTGAGAGCGGCAATGGATCACATTTTGCCCAAACCCTCCCTGCAGTTTTCAAAATATCCAAAAGTCGACCCTTGAGCCATATTATGAAGTCAAATTCTGGATCTCTGCACGTAATCGCAGTTTGAAATTACGACTTTTTATACCGAAAATATGCCAATTACTGAAAGCTTCGATGGATCACATTCTGCCCAAACCCTCCCTGCAGTTTTCAAAATATCCCAAACATCCCAAATTCGACGATTGAGTCATATTTTGGAGCCAAATTCTGGCTCTCTGCACGTATTCGCAGTTTGAAATTACGAATTTTTAGATCGGAAATATGCCAATTACTAAGAGCGGCGATGGATCACATTTTGCCCAAACCTTCCCTGCAGTTTTCAAAATATCCCAAACATACCAAATTCGACCCTTGAGCCTAATTTTGGAGCCAAATTCTGAGTCTCTGCACGTATTCGCTGCCTGAAATTACGACTTTTTATACTGAAAATATGCCAATTACTGAAAGCAGCGATAGGTCACATTTTGCCCAAACCCTCCTTGCAGTTTTCAAAATATCCAAAACATCCCAAATTCGACGCTTGAGCCATATTTTGGAGCCAAATTCTGCCTCTCTGCACGTATTCGCAGTTTTAAATGACGACTTTTTATACCGAAAATATGCCAATTATTGAACACAGCGATGGATCACATTTTGCCCAAACCCTCCCTGCAGTTTTCAAAATATCCCAAACTTCCCAAATTCGACTCTTGAGACATATTTTGGAGCCAAATTCGGGCTCTCTGCATGTATTCGCAGTATGAATTTATTTCATTTTATACCGACAATATGCCAATTACTGAGAGCGGCGATGAGTCACATTTTGCCAAAAACCTCCCTGCAGTTTTCAAAATATCCCAAACATCCCAAATTCGTACCTTGAGCTATATTTTGGAGCCATATTCTGGCTGACTGCACATGTTCGTAGTTTGAAATTACGACTTTTAATACCAAAAAAATGCCAATTACTGAGAGCGGCGATGGATCACATTTTACCCAAACCCTCCTTACAGTTTTCAAAATATCTAAAACATCCAAAAGTCGACGCTTGAGCCATATTTTGAAACCAAATTCTGGCTCTTTGCACGTATTCGCAGTTTCAAATTACGACTTTTTATACCGAAAATATCAATTACTGAAAGCGGCGATGGATCATATTGCCTAAACCCTCCCGGCAGTTTTCAAAATATCCCAAACATCCGAAATTCGACGCTTGATTCATATTTTGGAGCTAAATTCTGGCTCTCTGCACGTATTTGCAGTTTGAAATTACGACTTTTTGTACCGAAAATATGCCAATTACTGAATGCAGCGATGAATCACATTTTGCCCAAACCCTCCCTGCAGTTTTCAAAATATCCCAAACACCATAAATTTTACGCTTGCGCCATATTTTGGACATAAATTCTGGCTCTTTGCACGTATTCGCAGTTTGAAATTACGACTTTTTATACCGAAAATATGCCAATTACTGAGAGCGGCAATGTATCACATTGTGCCCAAACCTGCCCTGCAGTTTTCAATATATCCCAAACATCCCAAATTCGACTCTTGAGAAATATTTTGATACCAAATTCTGGCTCTCTGCACGTATTCGCAAAGGCTGAAGAGAGTGTTGCAAAGGCTTAAGAGAGGAATGCAGAGGCTCATGAGACTGATGTAGAGGCTCAAGAGAGTGATGCAGAGGCTCAAAAGAGTAATGCAGAGGGTCAAGAGAGTGATGCAGAGGCTGAAGAAAGGATGCAGAGGCTCAAGAGAGTGATGCAGAAGCTCAAGAGAGTGATGGCTTCAAAATATGGCTATAGCGTCGAATTTAAGACGTTAGGGATATTTTGAAAACTGCAGGGCGGGTCTGACAAAATGTGACCCTTCGCTGCACTCAGTAATTCGCATATTTTCAGTATAAAAAGTCGTAATTTCAGACCGCGAATACGTGCAGAGAGCCAGAATTTGGCTCCAAAATATGGCTCAAGCGACGAATTTGGGATGTTTGGGATATTTTGAAAACTGTATGGAGAGTTTGAGCAAAATTTGATCCATCTCCGCTCTCAGGAATTGTCATATTTCCGATATATAAAGTCCTAATTTTAACTGCGAATACGTGCAGAGAGCCAAAATTTGCCTCCAAAATATGGCTCAAGGGTGGAATTTGGGATATTTTGAGAACTGCAGGAGGTTTTGGGCAAAATGTGACCCTTCGCCGCTTTCAGTAATTGGCATATTATGCGGTATAAAAAGTTGTAATTTCGAACTGCGAATACGCGCAGGGATCCAGAATTTGGCTCCAAAATATGGCTCAAGGGTCGAAATTGGGATGTTTGGGATGTTTTGAAAACTGCAGGGAAGGTTTGGGCAAAATTTTGGTCCATCGCCGCTCTCAGTAATTACCATATTTTCGGTATAAAAAGTCGTAATATCAAACTGCGAATACGTGCAGAGAGCTAGAATATGGCTACGAAATATGGCTCAAGCGTCGAATTTGGGACGTTTGGGATATTTTAAAAACTGCACGGGGGTTAGGCCAAAATGTGACCCTTCGCTGCACTCAGTAATTACCATATTTTCAGTATAAAAAGTCGTAATTTCAGACTGCGAATACGTGCAGAGAGCAAGAATTTCGCTCCAAAATATGGCTCAAAGGGTCGAATTTGGGATGTTTGGGAGATTTTGAAAACTGCAGGGATTTTATCTGCAGGGAAAATGTGACCCTTCGCCTCTTTCAGTAATTGGCATATTTTCGGTATAAAAAGTTGTATATTCGAACTGCGAATACGCGCAGAGAGCCAAAATTTTGCTCCAAAATAAGGGTCAAGGGTCGAAATTAGGATGTTTGGGATATTTGGAAAACTGCAGGCAGGGTTTGGGCAAAATGTGGTCCATCGCCCCTCTTAATTAGCATATGTTCAGTATAAAAAGTCGTAATTTCAGACTGCGAATACATGCTGAGAGCAAGAATTTGGCTCCAAAATATGGCTCAAGAGGTCGAATTTGGGATGTTATGGATATTTTGAAAACTGCAGGGAGGGTTTGGTCAAAATGTGATCCATCGCTGCTCTCAGTATCTGGCATATTTTCGATAACAAATGTCGTAATTTCAAACTGCGAATACGTGCAGAGCCAAAATGTGATCCATCGCATTGACTCCAAAATATGGCTCAAGTGTCGACCCTGGGATGTTTGAGATAGTTTAAAAACTGCAGGGAGGGTTTGGACAAAATGGGATCCATCACCGTTTTCAGTAATTGGCATTTTTTCGGTATAAAATTACGTAATTTCAAACTGCGAATACGTGCAGAGAGCCCGAATTTGGCTCCAAAATATGGCTCAAGCGTCGAATTTGGGATGTTTGGGATATTTTGAAAACTGCAGGGGGGTTTGGGCAAAATGTGATCCATCGCCGCTCTCAGTAATTGGCATATTTTTTGTATAAAAATTCGTAATTTTGACTTGCGAATACGTGCAGAGAGCCAGAATTTGGCTCGAAAATAAGGCTCAAGGGTCGAATTTGGGATGTTTGGGATAGTTTGAAAACTGTAGGCAGGGTTTTTGCAAAATGTGTTCCATCGCTGCACTTAGTATTTGGCATATTTTTGGTATAAAAAGTCGTAATTTCAAACAGCAAAAACGTGCAGAGACCCAGAATTTGGCTCCAAAATATGGCTCAAGCGTCAAATTTGCGATGTTTTGGATATTTTGTAAACTGCAAAGAGGGTTTGGGCAAAATGTGATCCATCGCTGCTCTCAGTAATTGTCATATTTTCGGTATAAAAAGTCCTTATTTAAACTGCGAATACGTGAAAAGAGCGAGAATTTGGCTCCATAATATGGCTCAAGGGTGGAATTTGGGATGTTTTGGATATGTTGAAAACTGCAGGGGGTTTTGGGCAAAATGTGACCCTTCGCCGCTTTCAGTCATTGGCACATTTTCGGTATAAAATGTCGTAATTTTGAACTGCGAATACTTGCAGAGAACCAGAATTAGTCTCCAAAATAAGGCTCAAGGGTTGAATTTGGGATGTTTGGGATATTTTGAAAACTGCAGGGAGGGTTTGCGCAGAATGCGATCCATCGCCGCTTTCAGTAATTGGCATATTTTCAGGATAAAAATTCGTAATTTCAAACTGCGAATACGTGCAGAGAGCCAGAATTTGGCTCCAAAATATGGCTCATTGCTGGAGAACCCTGCCAGCGTGCTGCTGGAGACCTCTGCCAGTGTGTTGCTGGAGACCTCTGCCAGTGTGTTGCTGGAGACCTCTGCAAGTGTGTTGCTGGAGACCTCTGCCAGTGTGTTGCTGGAGACCTCTGCCAGTGTGTTGCTGGAGACCCGTGCCAGTGTGTTGCTGGAGATCTCTGCCAGTGTGTTGCGGGAGATCCCTGCCAGTGTGTTGTTAGAGACCTCTGCCAGTGTGTTGCTGGAGACCTCTACCAGCGTGTTGCTGGAGACCTCTGCCAGTGTGTTGCTGGAGACCCCTGCCAGCGTGTTGCTGGAGACCCCTGCCAGTGTGTTGCTGGAGACCTCAGCCAGTGTGTTGCTGGAGACCTCTGCCATTGTGTTGTTAGAGACCTCTGCCAGCGTGCTGCTGGAGACCTCTGCCAGTGTGTTGCTGGAGACCTTTGCCAGTGTGTTTAATTGCTGGAGACCTCTGCAAGTGTGTTGCTGGAGACCTCTGCCAGTGTGTTGCTAGAGACTTCTGCCAGTGTGTTGCTGGAGGCCCCTGCCAGTGTGTTGCTGGAGATCTCTGCCAGTGTGTTGCTGGAGACCCCCCTGCCTGTGTGTTGCTGGAGACCTCTGCCAGTGTTGCAGGAGACCCCTGCCAGTGTGTTGCTGGAGACCTCTGCAGCGTGTTGCTGGAGACCCCTGCCAGTGTGTTGCTGGAGACCCTACCAGCGTGTTGCTGGAGACCTCTGCCAGTGTGTTGCTGGAGACCTCTGCCAGTGTGTTGCTGGAGACCCCTGCCAGTGTGTTGCGGGAGACCTTTGCAGCGTGTTGCTGGAAACCTCTGCCAGTGTGCTGCTGGAGACCTCTGCCAGTGTGTTGCTGGAGACCTCTGCCAGTGTGTTGCTGGTGACCTCTGCCAGTGTGTTGCTGGAGACCTCTGCCAGAGTGTTGCTGGAGACCTCTGCCAGTGTGTTTCTGGAGACCTCTGCCAGTGTGTTGCTGGAGACCCCTGCCAGTGTGTTGCTGGAGACCTCTGCCAGCGTGTTTCTGGAGTCATCTGCCAGGGTGTTGCTGGAGACCTCTGCCAGTGGGTTGCTGGAGACCTCTGCCAGTGTGTTGATGGAGACCTCTGCCAGTGTGTTGCTGGAGACCTCTGACAGTGAGCTGCTGGAGACTCCTGCCAGTGTGTTGCTGGAGACCTCTGCCAGTGTGTTGCTGGAGACCCCTGCCAGCGTGTTGCTGGAGACCCCTGCCAGTGTGTTGCTGGAGACCTTGGCCAGTGTGTTGCTGGAGACCTCTGCCATTGTGTTGTTAGAGACCTCTGCCAGTGTGTTGCTGGAGACCTCTACCAGCGTGTTGCTGGAGACCTCTGCCAGTGTGTTGCTGGAGACATTTACCAGTGTGTTGCTGGAGACCCCTGCCAGTGTGTTGCTTGAGACCCCTGTCAGTGTGTTGCTGGAGACCTCTGACAGTGTGCTGCTGGAGACCTCTGCCAGTGGGTTGCTGGAGACCTCTGTCAGTGTGTTGATGGAGACCTCTGCCAGTGTTTTGCTGGAGACCTCTGACAGTGTGCTGCTGGAGACTCCTGCCAGTGTGTTGCTGGAGACCTCTGCCAGTGTGTTGCTGGAGACCTCTGCCAGCGTGTTTCTGGAGTCATCTGCCAGTGTGTTGCTGGAGACCTCTGCGAGAGGGTTGCTGGAGACCTTTGTCAGTGTGTTGATGGAGACCTCTGCCGGTGTGTTGCTGGAGACCTCTGACAGTGTGCTGCTGGAGACTCCTGCCAGTGTGTTGCTGGAGACCTCTGCCAGTGTGTTGCTGGAGACCCCTGCCAGAGTGTTGCTGGAGACCCCTGCCAGTGTGTTGCTGGAGACCTCGGCCAGTGTGTTGCTGGAGACCTCTGCCATTGTGTTGTTAGAGACCTCTGCCAGTGTGTTGCTGGAGACCTCTACCAGCGTGTTTCTGGAGACCTCTGCCAGTGTGTTGGTGGAGACATTTGCCAGTGTGTTGCTGGAGACCCCTGCCAGTGTGTTGCTTGAGACCCCTGTCAGTGTTTTGCTGGACACGACTGCCAGTGTGTTGCTGGAGACCCCTGCCAGTGTGTTGCTGGAGATCTCTGCCAGTGTGTTGCTGGAGACCCCTGCCAGTGTGTTGCTGGAGACCACTGCCAGTGTTGCAGAAGACCTCTGCCAGTGTGTTGCTGGAGACGACCTGCCAGTGTGTTGCTGGAGACCCCTGCCAGTGTGTTGCTAGAGACCCCTGCCAGCATGTTGCTGGAGCCTCTGCCAGTGTGTTGCTGGAGACCTCTGCCAGTGTGTTGCTGGAGACCTCTGCTATTGTTTTGTTGGAGACCTCTGCCAGTGTGTTGCTGGAGACCTCTACCAGCGTGTTGCTGGAGACCCCCTTCCAGCGTGTTGCTGGAGACCTCTGCCAAGTGTGTTGCTGGAGACCCTTGCCAGTGTGTTGCTGGAGACCCCTGCCAGTGTGTTGCTTGAGACCCCTGCCAGTGTGTTGCTGGTGACCCCTGCCAGTGTGTTGCTGGAGACCTCTGCCAGTGTGTTGCTGGAGACCCCTGCCAGTGTGTTGCTGGAGACGACTGCCAGTGTGTTGCTGCAGACCTCTGCCAGCGTGTTGCTGGAGACCTCTGCCAGTGTGTTGTTGGAGACCTCTGCCAGTGTGTTGCTGGAGACCCCTGCCAGTGTGGTGTTGGAGACCCCTGCCAGTGTGTTTGCTGGAGACCCCTGCCAGTGTGTTGCTGGTGACCCCTGCCATTGTGTTGCTGGAGACCTCTGCCAGTGTGTTGCTGGAGACCTCTGCCAGTGTGTTGCTGGAGACTTCTGGCAGTGTGTTGCTGGAGACCTCTGCCAGTGTGTTGCTTGTGACCCCTGCCAGTGTGTTGCTGGAGATCCCTGCCAGTGTGTTGCTGGAGACCCCTGCCAGTGTGTTGCTGGAGACCCCTGCCAGTGTGTTGCTGGAGACCTCTGGCAGTGTGTTGCTGGAGACCCCTGCCACTGTGTTGCTGGAGACCTCTGCCAGCATGATGCTGGAGACCTCTGCCAGTGTGTTGCTGGAGACCCCTGCCAGTGTGTTCCTGGAGACCCCTGCCAGTGTGTTGCTGGAGACCCCTGCCAGTGTGTTGCTGTAGATCCCTGCCAGTGTGTTGCTGGAGACCTCTGCCAGTGTGTTGCTGGAGACCTCTGCCAGTGTGTTGCTGGAGACCCCTGCCAGTGTGTTGCTGGAGACCCCTGCCAGTGTGTTGCTGGAGACCACTGCCAGTGTGTTGCTGTAGACCTCTGCCAGTGTGTTGCTGGAGACCCCTGCCAGTGTGTTGCTGGAGACCCCAGCCAGTGTGTTGCTGGAGACCTCTGGCAAGGTGTTGCTGGAGACCTCTGCCAGTGTGTTGCTGGAGACCCCTGCCAGTGTGTTGCTGGAGACCCCTGCCAGTGTGTTGCTGGAGACCTCTGCCAGTGTGTTGCTGGAGACCTCTGCCAGTGTGTTGCTGGAGACCTCTGCCAGTGTGTTGCTGGAGACTTCTGCCAGTGTGTTGCTGGAGACCCCTGCCAGTGTGTTGCTGGAGACCTCTGCCAGTGTGTTGCTCGAGACCCCTGCTAGTGTGTTACTGGAGACCCCTGCCAGTTTGTTGCTGGAGACCCCTGCCAGTGTGTTGCTGGAGACTTCTGCCAGTGTGTTGCTGGAGACCTCTGCCAGCGTGTTGCTGGAGACTCCTGCCAGTATGTTGCTGGAGACCCTTGCCAGTATGTTGCTGGAGACCTCTGCCAGCGTGTTGCTGGAGACCTCTGCCAGCGTGTTGCTGGAGACTCCTGCGAGTATGTTGCTGGAGACTCCTGCCAGTGTTTTGCTGTGTGTGTGAGTGTGTGACCTCACCTAGTTGTACTCACCTCCTCATCCTCGAAATATCCTCGAATTTGGTATTATAGTGATTTTTTTCACGTTTTTCATGTAGGGTGATTTTACGTAAAAATGTTCGAACTTTCTAATATATTGATCCTACTTCATGTTGTCTCTCTATTAGTGATTTGACCTACAAATCTCAGAAATTCCCATAATATTGCGTTTTTAAGAAAGTTTTCTTGCATTGTGCCTTGTACATAAAATCATCGAATTTAGCAATATTTTGAGGTTTTTCATCGTTGTTTCCTTTATGAGATTTCATCCAAATATCAACGATTTAGGCCATACTTGGCCGTTTTTCCACGTTTTCATGCATTTTCGGTTTACTGCCATTAATTCATTAAATATACGATAAATATGATGCAAACACGTAATGAATTGCAAATTACCCTTAAACATTTGATTTTCAATCAACTATTTGTACCTTGTTAAAATAGTGAGTCAAATATTGTTTAAGAGAGATTTTCAGTTTTTATTGCATATTTCGACGTTTCAGCCGGATTAGAGCAGTTTTTGAGTACCTCATCTCTCAGTAATATAAACGGAAATTCAGAATCATTTTAGTTAATTCTAAAGAAAAAACACAGATTTTATTCATTTGAATTGGAAAGAACGTTTTCATATGCCTTTTTAATGATCAAAATAATTCGCAGCCTCGCTCTATGACTTGATGTAAAAATCCTCGAATTTGTTATTATAGTGACTTTTTCACGTTTTCATGTAGAGTGATTATAGGTAAAAATGTTCGAATTTACTAATATTTTGATACTACTTCATGTTGTCCCACTATATGTGATTTTGCCTATAAATCTCAGAATTTCACATAATATTGCGTTTATAAGCAAGTTTTCTTGCATTGTGCTCTGTACATAAAATCATCGAATTTAGCAAAACTTTGAGTTTTTCATCGTTGTTTCCTTTATAAGATTTCAACCAAATATCAACGATTTATTCAATATTTTGCCGTTTTTTCAGCGTTTTCAAGCCTTTTCGTTTTATTGCCATTAATTCAAAAAAATTCTTTAAATATGATGCAAACACGTAATTAATTGCAAATTCAAATTAAATTTTTCATTTTAATCAACTATTTTTACCTCGTTAAAATAGTGAGTAGGATATTGATTAGAAGAGATTTTCTGTTTTTATTGTATATTTCGACGTTTCAGCCGGATTAAAGCGGTTTTACGAGTACCTCTTCTTGCGGTAATATAAACGGAAATTCTGAAACATTTTAGGTAATTCTAAAGAAAACACATTAATTTTTATCATTTGAATTGAAAACAACGTTTCCATATGCCTTTTTAATTATCAAAATAATACGCAACCTCGCTCTATGATTTGATGTAAAAATCTTCAAATTTGGTATTATAAAGACTTTTCACGTTTTTCATGTAGAGTGATTTTAGGTAAAAATGTTCGAATTTACTAATATTTTGATACTACTTCATGTTGTCCCACTATCTGTGATTTGGCCTAAAAATCTTAGAATTTCACATGATATTGCATTTTTAAGCAACTTTTCTTGCATTGTGCTTGGCACTTAATATCATCGAATTTAGCAATATTTTGAGTTTTTTTCATCCTTGTTTCCTGTATGAGATTTAACCCAAATATCAAGGAATTAGGCAATATTTTGCCGTTTGTACGCGTTTTCTGGCCTTTTCTGTTTATTGCCATTAATTCAACAAATTTATGATAAATATGATACAAACACGTAATTAATTGCAAATTAAAATTAAATACTTGGTTTTAAATCAACTATCTGTACCTCGTTGAAATAGTAAATAATACTCTAATAGAGAGTAATACTCTCCTAATATTCATTAAGAGAAAAGTTCGGTTTTTATTGCATATATCGACGTTTCAGCCAGAATTGTGCGGTTTTACGTGTACATCTTCCATCGGTAATATAAACGGAAAATCAGGAACATTTTAGTTCATTCTAATGAAAACACATTGATTTTTATCATTTGTATTGGAAACAACATTGTCATATGTCTTTTCTTGGATCTAAATAATACGAAACCTCGCTTTATGATCCGAAGTTAAAATCCTTAAATTTGGTTTAATAGTGACTTTTTTCACGTTTTCATGTAGTTTGATATAACGTAAATATATTCATTTTACCAATATTTCGATACTTTTTCATGTAGTATCACGATATGTGATTTGGTTTTCAAATCTCAGAATTTCGCATAATATTGCATTTTAAGCAAGTTTTCTTGCATTTTGTTTCGTACTAAACATCATCGAATTTTGCAATATTTTGACGTTTATCATTCCCTTTTCCATTATGTGATTTAAACAAAATATCATCGCATTAGGCAATATTTTGCCGTTTTTCCACGTTTTTGTGAATTTTTAGTTTATTGGTATTAATTCATTAAATACACGATAAAAATGATACAAACACATAATTGATTAGATAATAACCTTAAATACTTCATTTGCAATCATCTATTTGTTTCTCGTTGAAATACTGAGTAAGATATTGAAGAGGGAGAATTTCTGTTTTTATTGCATATATCGACGTTTCAGCCGGAATAGAGCGGTTTTACGTGTACATCTTCCATCGGTAATATAAACGGAAAATCAAGAACATTTTAGTTAATCCTAATGAAAACACACTGATTTTTATCATTTGTATTGGAAACAACATTATCATATGTCTTTTCTTGGATCTAAATTATACGAAACCTCGCTTTATGATTCGAAGTTAAAATCCTCAAATTTGGTAAATAGTGATTTTTTTCACGTTTTTCATGTAGTTTGATATTACGTAAATGTATTAATTTTTACCAATATTTCGATACTATTTCATGTAGTATCACGATATGTGATTGGCCTTCATATCTCAGATTTTCGCATAATATTGCATTTTAAGCAAGTTTTCTTGCATTTTGTTTCGTACTAAACATCATCGAATTTACAATATTTTGACGTTTATCATCCCCTTTTCCTTTATGTGATTTAAACAAAATATCATCGAATTAGGCAATATTTTGCCGTTTTTCCACGTTTCTGTGAATTTTCAGTTTATTGGTAATTATTCATTATATATACGATAAAAATGATAAAAACACATAATTGATTAGAAAATAACCTTAAATACTTCATTTTCAATCATCTATTTTTTGCTCGTTAAAATACTGAGAAACATATTGAAAATGGGAGAAGTTCGGTTTATATTGCATATATCGACGTTTCAGCCTGATTAGAGCGGTTTTACGTGGATATTTTCCATCAGTAATATTAACGGAAAAACAAGAACATTTTAGTTAATTCTAATGAAAACACATTGATTTTTATCATTTGTATTGGAAACAACATTGTCATATGTCTTTTCTTGGATCTAAATAATACGAAACCTCGCTCTATGATTTGAAGTTAAAATTCTCAAATATGGTAAAATAGTGACTTTTTTCACGTTTTTCATGTGGTGTGATTTTACGTAAATATATTCGTTTTACTTGTAGTTTCGATACTACTTCATGTTTTCTTACGATATGTGATTTGGCATTCAAATGTCAGATTTTCGCATAATATTGCATTTTGTTTCGTACTAAACATCATCGAATTTAGCAATAATTTGACGTTTATCATCCCCTTTTCCTTTATGTGATTTAAACAAAATATCATCTTATTAGGCAATATTTTGCGGTTTTTCCATGTTTTTGTGAAATTCCAGTTTATTGTTATTAATTCATTAAATATACGATAAAATTGATACAAACACATAATTGATTAGATAATAACCTTAAATACTTCATTTCAATCATCTATTTGTTTCTCGTTGAAATACTTGAGTAAGATAATGAAAAGGGGAGAATTTCTGTTTTTATTGCATATATCGACGTTTCAGCCGGATTAGAGCGTTTTACGTGTACATCTTCCGTCGGTAATATAAACGGAAAATCAGGAACATTTTAGTTAATTCTAATGAAAACACATTGATTTTTATCATTTGAATTGGAAACAACATTGTCATACGTCTTTTCTTGGATCTAAATAATACGAACCTCGCTCTATGATTTAAAGTTAAAATCCTCAAAAATGGTAATATATTGACTTTTTCACGTTTCTAATGTGGTGTGATTTTACGTAAATATATTCGTTTTTACCAATATTTCGATACTACTTAATGTTTTCTCACGATATGTGATTTGGCATTCAAATCTCAGATTTTCGCATAATATTGCATTTTAAGCATGTTTTGTTGCATTTTGTTTCGTACTAAAAATCATCGAATTTAGCAATATTTTGACGTTTATCATCCCCCTTTTCCTTTATGTGATATAAACAAAATATAATCGAATTTGGCAATATTTTGCTGTTTTTCCACGTTTTTGTGAATTTCAGTTTATTGTTATCAATTCATTAAATATATGATAAAAATGATGCAAACACATAATTGATTAGAAATTAACCTGAAATACTGCATTTTAAATCAACTATTTCTCGTTAAAATTCTTGATAAGATATTGAAAAGGGAGAATTTCTGTTTTTATTGCATATATCGACGTTTCAGCCGGATTAGAGCGGTTTTTACGTGTACATCTTCCGTCGGTAATATAAAAGGAAAATCAGGAACATTTTAGTTAATTCTAATGAAAACACATTGATTTTTATCATTTGTATTTGAAACAACATTGTTATATGTCTTTTCTTGGATCTAAATAATACGAAACCTCGCTTTATGATTCGAAGTTAAAATCCTAAAATTTGGTATAATAGTGACTTTTTTCACGTTTTCATGTAGTTTTATATTACGTAAATATATTCATTTTACCAATATTTCGATACTTTTTCATGTAGTATTACGATATGTGATTGGCCTTCAAATCTTAGAATTTCGCATAATATTGCATTGAAGCAAGTTTTCTTGCATTTTGTTTCGTACTAAAAATCATCGAATTTAGTAATATTTTGACGTTTATCGTCCCCCTTTTCCTTATGTGATATAAACAAAATATCATCGAATTAGGCAATATTTTGCCGCTTTTCCACGTTTCTGTGAATTTTCAGTTTATTGGTATTAAGGGGGCATTAGGTTCCAATTTGCCCCAAAAATGCAATAAATGAAAACTCGTTCGATTTCAATCAAACTTTCATGACAAGTTTTATATAAAAAGTGTTTCATCTGGTCTAAGTTTCAGCATCGTAGCATAAATAGGAAGGGAGAAAAAAAAATATTGAAGTAGTTGTGAAAATTATGCAAAAATGGTCAAAATCGATTATCAATCAAAAGTGTCAACTGAAATCATAACTACGACTCTTTGCTATCACAATAGCATATAATAAACGAGTATTATAATTAGTTTAATTGGAAAAAAAATTTAAGAAAAAGAAAAAGGCTTTTTTTTCTTTTTTTTTTAAATATTTTTTTTTTCATTTTATTTGGGCGATTTGCATCAAACTTACACACCTGACTGTACGTAAGCATATCTGTAAGGATGCCAATTTTGGAGAAAATTATTGATGTCAACCTCAGCCACAGATTTTAGAAAATTAGACTTTATTCATTTCTGTTTTTTTTTTTCAATTGACACAAACGTTTACAAAACTGACTCCTTTTTTATTCAATTTACATGAAACTTACACAGTATATGTGGAGGGCATGTCTCTACGTTGGGGGGCTTTCATTTTTCTCTAAGTTCATTTATTGATTTTATAATACCAATAAACATGCCATATTTGCAAAAAAAATTTGGGGAAGTTTGAACATTTGTATTAGGAAAACTTAAGATGTTTTGGAAATTCTAAATCTCCAAATCCTTTATTATATGCTAATGTGTCAGAAAAGTGTCACAGAATAATTATATCTGAAACGTGTGTTCTGAAGTGTGGACTTGAAAATGTGTAAAAAACGTTGAAAAAAAAATACCTTTCTATTTAATGCAGAGATGCAGAGGCTTAAGAGAGTGATGCAGAGGCTCAAGAGAGTGATGCAGAGGCTCAAGAGAAAGATGTAGAGGCTTAACAGAGGGATGCAGAGGCTCAAGAAAATGATGCAGAGGCTCAAGAGAGGGATGCAGAGGCTCTTGAGAGTGATGCAGAGGCTTAAGAGAGTGTTGGAAAGGCTCAAGAGAGGGATGAAGAGGTTCAAGAGAGGGATGCAGAGGCTCAAGAGAGGGATGCAGGAGCTCAAGAGAGGGATGCAGAGGCTCAAGAGAGGGATGCAGAGGCTCTTGAGAGTGATGCAGAGGCTTAAGAGAGTGTTGCAAAGGCTCAAGAGAGGGATGCAGAGGCTCATGAGAGGGATGCAGGAGTTTAAGAGAGGGATGCAGAGCCTTAGGAGAAAGATGCAGAGGCTTAAGAGAGGGATGCAGAGGCTCAAGAGAGTGATGAAGAGGCTTCAGAGAGGAATGCAGAGGCTGAGGAGAATGATGCAGAGGCTTCAGAGAGGGATGCAGAGGCTGAAGAGAATGATGCATAGGCTTAAGAGAGGGATGCAGAGGCTGATGAGAGTGATGCAGAGGCTCAAGAGAGTGATGCAGAGGCTCAAGAGAGTGATGCAGAGGCTGAAGAGAATGATGCAAGAGGCTTAAGAGAGTGGTGCAGAGGCTGAAGAGAATGATGCAGAGGGTTAAAAGAGTGATGCAGAGGCTCAGGAGAGTGATGCAGAGGCTCAAGAGAGTGATGCAGAGGCTGAAGAGAATGATGTAGAGGCTTAAGAGAGTGATGCAGAGGCTGAAGAGAGTGATGCAGAGGCTCAAGAGAGGGATGCAGAGGCTCATGAGAGGGATGCAGGAGTTTAAGAGAGGGATGCAGAGCCTTAAGAGAAAGATGCAGAGGCTTAAGAGAGGGACACAGAGGCTCAAGAGAGTGATGCAGAGGCTTCAGAGAGGAATGCAGAGGCTGAAGAGAATGATGCAGAGGCTTCAGAGAGGGATGCAGAGGCTGAAGAGAATGATGCATAGGCTTAAGAGAGGGATGCAGAGGCTGATGAGAGTGATGCAGAGGCTCAAGAGAGTGATGCAGAGGCTCAAGAGAGTGATGCAGAGGCTGAAGAGAATGATGCAGAGGCTTAAGAGAGTGGTGCAGAGGCTGAAGAGAATGATGCAGAGGGTTAAAAGAGTGATGCAGAGGCTCAGGAGAGTGATGCAGAGGCTCAAGAGAGTGATGCAGAGGCTGAAGAGAATGATGTAGAGGCTTAAGAGAGTGATGCAGAGGCTGAAGAGAGTGATGCAGAGGCTCAAGAGAGGGATGCAGAGGCTCATGAGAGGGATGCAGGAGTTTAACTGAGGGATGCAGAGCCTTAAGAGAAAGATGCAGAGGCTTAAGAGAGGGATGCAGAGGCTCAAGAGAGTGATGCAGAGGCTGAAGAGAGGAATGCAGAGGCTGAAGAGAATAATGTATAGGCTTAAGAGAGGGATGCAGAAGCTGAGGAGAGTGATGAAGAGGCTCAAGAGAGTGGAATTCCTCAACAAACATAGGAATGTGCCTGAATGTCAACAGTGATTGCCCGGACAGGTACAATAGGAGTGTTGTTAACGCTTATGTCGACCGTGCTCTCAGCCACAGCTCAGAATGGAAGCAAGTCCACGAAGAACTCTGTAGGGTAAGGCAGGTCCTAGTCAACAACGGCTTCTCCAATGGTTTCGTGGAAGACATCATAAGAAGGAAAGTGAAACGCCTTGCAACCTCTGAAGAGACAACTAACACAACGCCTATACCCCCCCTATTAGACTATTTTACAGGAACTTCTTTTCCAGAGCCCATAAAACGGAGGAAAGGGTCCTGAAAGATATTGTCAGTAGAAACGTTATCCCTAGAGACAAAATCAGAAGATACAACTGACAATTTACTATAAAACCAAAAAACGGCCAGCCTACTCATGAGAAACTCTCCAGACACAAAGCAGAATGTTTTAAAAGAGACCAACGTCGTCTATGCCTTCAAATGCTCTCTTGGGGATTGTAAGCCTCAAAAAACGCAGTATATAGGGAAGACAACAACATCTCTTTCCAGGCGTTTAACGATGCATAAGCAACAGGGCTCCATTAAGGAACATATAGCCTCTTCCCACAACCAAACCATCACCAGAGAAATCTTAGCAAACAACACAGAAATCATCGATAGATACAGCGATAGCAGGCGGCTCGACGTCTGCGAGGCACTACACATCAAGAAGTCAACACCAGCAATCAACAGCCAATTAATGCACAACTATATTCTACCCACTTTAAGACTCCGCTGCAATATAGAAGCATCAAGAAATATGGGCCAATAAAAATAGGCCTTTTGCAGTTACCTACCTTTAATACCTGTTTGTATTTCATTGTTTCGTGTTCTGTCTTGTGTTAAAAGTTTATTTTCACCTCATCCAAAACTATTGTAACATGTCACTTCACCCAAATGTAGGTATAAAAACTCGAAAGATGTTTAAGCTCTATTCAGTTAAAGATGTGTGTGTGTGTGTAAACTAAAGTCTTTGAAAATGTAATAAGTTTTACGAAACGCGCTCAAGTGTCGCGTCAGACTAGAAATAAAAATGAATTTTGGAGAACTGATCTTTGAATAACCATCAAAAGTGAAAAGAAACGTAAGAAAGATCGAGGAAATTCGTGTTAGAATTATTAATCTTACTTTTTCGGTCATATTTAATAATATATATTTATATATATATATATATATATATATATATATATATATATATATATATATATATATATATATATATATATATATATATATATATATATTATATGTATATATATATTTATATATATATTTATATATATATATATATATATATATATATATATATATATATATAAATATATATATATATATATATATATAATATATATATATATTATTAAATATGACCGAAAAAGTAAGATTAATAATTCTAACACGAATTTCCTCGATCTTTCATACGTTTTACGAATTCTTACACGAATTTCCTCGATCTATATATATATATATATATATATATATATATATATATATATATATATATATATATATATATATATATATATATATATATATATATATATATATATATATGTCGTACCTAGTAGCCAGAACTCACTTCACAGCCTACTATTCAAGGCCCGATTTGCCTAATAAGCCTAGTTTTCCTGAATTAATATATTTACTATAATTTTTTTTCTTATGAAATGATAAAGCAACCCTTTTCTCTAAGTATGAGGTCAATTTTTTTTTATTGGAGTTAAAATTAACGTAGATATATGACCGAACCTAACCAACCCTACCTAACCTAACCTAACCTATATTTATAGGTAAGGTTAGGTTAGGTAGCCAAAATAGCTAGGTTAGGTTAGGTTAGGTAGGTTAGGTAGACGAAAAAACATTAATTCATGAAAACTTGGCTTATTAGGCAAATCGGGCCTTGAATAGTAGGCTGAGAAGTGCGTTCTGGCTATTAGGTACGACATATATATATATATATATATATATATATATATATATATATATATATATATATATATATATATATATATATATATATATATATATATATATATATATATATATATATATATATGTCGTACCTAGTAGCCAGAACGGACTTCTCAGCCTACTATGCAAGGCCCAATTTGCCTAATAAGCCAAGTTTTCATGAATTAATGTTTTTTCGACTACCTAACCTACCTAACCTAACCTAACCTAACTTTTTCGGCTTCCTAACCTAACCTAACCTATAAAGATAAGTTAGGTTAGGTTAGGTAGGGTTGGTTAGGTTCGGTCATATATCTACGTTAATTTTAACTTCAATAAAAAAATATTTACCTCATACATAATAAAATGGGTAGCTTTATCATTTCATAAGAATAAAATTAGAGAAAATATATTAATTTAGGAAAACTTGGCTTATTAGGCAACTCGGGCCTTGCATAGTAGGCTGAGAAGTGCGTTCTGGCTACTAGGTACGACATATATATATATAAATATATATATATATATATATATATATATATATATATATATATATATATATATATATATATATATATATATATATATATATATATATATATATATATACATGCGGAAAAAACACAGAGAAATATGAAATGAGGTGAACGTTTCGGCTTTGTTAAAGCCTAGTGTCGGCCTATATATCCTCCCCCTTCTCCCTTCTCCTTAGTCAGTCTGGTGTTGACAAAGGCTTTAACAAAGCCGAAACGTTCACCTCATTTCATATTTCTCTGTGGTTTTTCCGCATAAAATGATCAGTGTTTTGTGATCGTCAATTGCATATATATACATATATATATATATATATATATATATATATATATATATATATATATATATATATATATATATATATATATATATATATATATATATATATATATATATATATATATGTCGTACCTAACAGCCAGAACGCACTTCTCAGCCTACTATTCAAGGCCCGATTTGCCTAATAAGCCAAGTTTTCATAAATTAATGTTTTTTCGTCTACCTAACCTACCTAACCTAACCTAACCTAGCTTTTTTTGGCTACCTAACCTAACCTTACCTATAAATATAGGTTAGGTTAGGTTAGGTAGGGTTGGTTAGGTTCGGTCATATATCTACGTTAATTTTAACTCCAATAAAAAAAATTGACCTCATACATAGAGAAAAGGGTTGCTTTATCATTTCATAAGAACAAAATTATAGTAAATATATTAATTCAGGAAAACTTGGCTTACTAGGCAAATCGGGCCTTGAATAGTAGGCTGAGAAGTGAGTTCTGGCTACTAGGTACGACATATATATATATATATATATATATATGTCGTACCTAGTAGCCAGAACGCACTTCTCAGCCTACTATGCAAGGCCCGATTTGCCTAATAAGCCAAGTTTTCCTTAATTAATATATTTTCTCTAATTTTGTTCTTATGAAATGATAAAGCTACCCATTTCATTATGTATGAGGTCAATTTTTTTTTATTGGAGTTAAAATTAACGTAGATATATGACCGAACCTAACCAACCCTTCCTAACCTAACCTAACCTATCTCTATAGGTTAGGTTAGGTTAGGTAGCTGAAAAAGTTAGGTTAGGTAAGGTTAGGTAGGTTAGGTAGTCGAAAAACAATTAATTCATGAAAACTTGGCTTATTAGGCAAATCGGGCCTTGCATAGTAGGCTGAGAAGTGAGTTCTGGCTACTAGGTACGACATATATATATATATATATATATATATATATATATATATATATATATATATATATATATATATATATATATATATATATATATATATGTTTGGCTTGTTCGCATTTGTGTTCCTCACGTGTGCCCCTAAGAATGAGGTGATTTGGTAAAATGCTATGCCCAAGATTACTATCCGAGTGCCGGCGGTGGGGTGGTTCAAATAGCCTCGGCTATCACCTCATTATGTCCGGTCGTGATGGTCAAGTGGATTAAGGCGTCTTGTACATACCAGTTGCGTTGCTTCTGGGAGTATGGGTTCGAGTCCCTTCTGGGGTGTGAGTTTTCAGTTGCATATTGTCCAGGGGACCATTCTGGCTTGTTCACATTTGTGTTCCGCACGTGTGCCCCTAAGAATGAGGTGATTTGGTAAAATGCTATGCCCAAGATTACTATCCGAGTGCCGGCGGTGGGGTGGTTCAAATAGCCTCGGGTATCACCTCATTATGTCCGGTCGTGATGGTCAAGTGGATTAAGGCGTCTTGTACATACCAGTTGCGTTGCTTCTGGGAGTATGGGTTCGAGTCACTTCTGGGGTGTGAGTTTTCAGTTGCATATTGTCCAGGGGACCATTCTGGCTTGTTCACATTTGTGTTCCTCACGTGTGCCCCTAAGAATGAGGTGATTTGGTAAAATGCTATGCCCAAGATTACTATCCGAGTGCCGGCGGTGGGGTGGTTCAAATAGCCTCGGCTATCACCTCATTATGTCCGGTCGTGATGGTCAAGTGGATTAAGGCGTCTTGTACATACCAGTTGCGTTGCTTCTGGGAGTATGGGTTCGAGTCACTTCTGGGGTGTGAGTTTTCAGTTGCATATTGTCCAGGGGACCATTCTGGCTTGTTCGCATTTGTGTTCCTCACGTGTGCCCCTAAGAATGAGGTGATTTGGTAAAATGCTATGCCCAAGATTACTATCCGAGTGCCGGCGGTGGGGTGGTTCAAATAGCCTCGGCTATCACCTCATTATGTCCGGTCGTGATGGTCAAGTGGATTAAGGCGTCTTGTACATACCAGTTGCGTTGCTTCTGGGAGTATGGGTTCGAGTCACTTCTGGGGTGTGAGTTTTCAGTTGCATATTGTCCAGGGGACCATTCTGGCTTGTTCGCATTTGTGTTCCTCACGTGTGCCCCTAAGAATGAGGTGATTTGGTAAAATGCTATGCCCAAGATTACTATCCGAGTGCCGGCGGTGGGGTGGTTCAAATATCCTCGGCTATCACCTCATTATGTCCGTTCGTGATGGTCAAGTGGATTAAGGCGTCTTGTACATACCAGTTGCGTTGCTTCTGGGAGTATGGGTTCGAGTCCCTTCTGGGGTGTGAGTTTTCAGTTGCATATTGTCCAGGGGACCATTCTGGCTTGTTCGCATTTGTGTTCCTCACGTGTGCCCCTAAGAATGAGGTGATTTGGTAAAATGCTATGCCCAAGATTACTATCCGAGTGCCGGCTGTGGGGTGGTTCAAATAGCCTCGGCTATCACCTCATTATGTCCGGTCGTGATGGTCAAGTGGATTAAGGCGTGTTGTACATACCAGTTGCGTTGCTTCTGGGAGTATGGGTTCGAGTCACTTCTGGGGTGTGAGTTTTCAGTTGCATATTGTCCAGGGGACCATTCTGGCTTGTTCGCATTTGTGTTCCTCACGTGTGCCCCTAAGAATGAGGTGATTTGGTAAAATGCTATGCCCAAGATTACTATCCGAGTGCCGGCGGTGGGGTGGTTCAAATAGCCTCGGCTATCACCTCATTATGTCCGGTCGTGATGGTCAAGTGGATTAAGGCGTGTTGTTCATACCAGTTGCGTTGCTTCTGGGAGTATGGGTTCGAGTCACTTCTGGGGTGTGAGTTTTCAGTTGCATATTGTCCAGGGGACCATTCTGGCTTGTTCGCATTTGTGTTCCTCACGTGTGCCCCTAAGAATGAGGTGATTTGGTAAAATGCTATGCCCAAGATTACTATCCGAGTTCCGGCGGTGGAGTGGTTCAAATAGCCTCGGCTATCACCTCATTATGTCCGGTCGTGATGGTCAAGTGGATTAAGGCGTCTTGTACATACCAGTTGCGTTGCTTCTGGGAGTATGGGTTCGAGTCACTTCTGGGGTGTGAGTTTTCAGTTGCATATTGTCCAGGGGACCATTCTGGCTTGTTCGCATTTGTGTTCCTCACGTGTGCCCAAGAATGAGGTGATTTGGTAAAATGCTATGCCCAAGATTACTATCCGAGTGCCGGCGGTGGGGTGGTTCAAATAGCCTCGGCTATCACCTCATTATGTCCGGTCGAGATGGTCAAGTGGATTAAGGCGTGTTGTACATACCAGTTGCGTTGCTTCTGGGAGTATGGGTTCGAGTCACTTCTGGGGTGTGAGTTTTCAGTTGCATATTGTCCAGGGGACCATTCTGGCTTGTTCGCATTTGTGTTCCTCACGTGTGCCCCTAAGAATGAGGTGATTTGGTAAAATGCTATGCCCAAGATTACTATCCGAGTGCCGGCGGTGGGGTGGTTCAAATAGCCTCGGCTATCACCTCATTATGTCCGGTCGTGATGGTCAAGTGGATTAAGGCGTCTTGTACATACCAGTTGCGTTGCTTCTGGGAGTATGGGTTCGAGCCACTTCTGGGGTGTGAGTTTTCAGTTGCATATTGTCCAGGGGACCATTCTGGCTTGTTCGCATTTGTGTTCCTCACGTGTGCCCCTAAGAATGAGGTGATTTGGTAAAATGCTATGCCCAAGATTACTATCCGAGTGCCGGCGGTGGGGTGGTTCAAATAGCCTCGGCTATCACCTCATTATGTCCGGTCGTGATGGTCAAGTGGATTAAGGCGTCTTGTACATACCAGTTGCGTTGCTTCTGGGAGTATGGGTTCGAGTCACTTCAGGGGTGTGAGTTTTCAGTTGCATATTGTCCAGGGGACCATTCTGGCTTGTTCGCATTTGTGTTCCTCACGTGTGCCCCTAAGAATGAGGTGATTTGGTAAAATGCTATGCCCAAGATTACTATCCGAGTGCCGGCGGTGGGGTGGTTCAAATAGCCTCGGCTATCACCTCATTATGTCCGGTCGTGATGGTCAAGTGGATTAAGGCGTCTTGTACATACCAGTTGCGTTGCTTCTGGGAGTATGGGTTCGAGTCACTTCTGGGGTGTGAGTTTTCAGTTGCATATTGTCCAGGGGACCATTCTGGCTTGTTCACATTTGTGTTCCGCACGTGTGCCCCTAAGAATGAGGTGATTTGGTAAAATGCTATGCCCAAGATTACTATCCGAGTGCCGGCGGTGGGGTGGTTCAAATAGCCTCGGCTATCACCTCATTATGTCCGGTCGTGATGGTCAAGTGGATTAAGGCGTCTTGTACATACCAGTTGCGTTGCTTCTGGGAGTATGGGTTCGAGTCACTTCTGGGGTGTGAGTTTTCAGTTGCATATTGTCCAGGGGACCATTCTGGCTTGTTCACATTTGTGTTCCTCACGTGTGCCCCTAAGAATGAGGTGATTTGGTAAAATGCTATGCCCAAGATTACTATCCGAGTGCCGGCGGTGGGGTGGTTCAAATAGCCTCGGCTATCACCTCATTATGTCCGGTCGTGATGGTCAAGTGGATTAAGGCGTCTTGTACATACCAGTTGCGTTGCTTCTGGGAGTATGGGTTCGAGTCACTTCTGGGGTGTGAGTTTTCAGTTGCATATTGTCCAGGGGACCATTCTGGCTTGTTCGCATTTGTGTTCCTCACGTGTGCCCCTAAGAATGAGGTGATTTGGTAAAATGCTATGCCCAAGATTACTATCCGAGTGCCGGCGGTGGGGTGGTTCAAATAGCCTCAGCTATCACCTCATTATGTCCGGTCGTGATGGTCAAGTGGATTAAGGCGTCTTGTACATACCAGTTGCGTTGCTTCTGGGAGTATGGGTTCGAGTCACTTCTGGGGTGTGAGTTTTCAGTTGCATATTGTCCAGGGGACCATTCTGGCTTGTTCGCATTTGTGTTCCTCACGTGTGCCCCTAAGAATGAGGTGATTTGGTAAAATGCTATGCCCAAGATTACTATCCGAGTGCCGGCGGTGGGGTGGTTCAAATAGCCTCGGCTATCACCTCATTATGTCCGTTCGTGATGGTCAAGTGGATTAAGGCGTCTTGTACATACCAGTTGCGTTGCTTCTGGGAGTATGGGTTCGAGTCCCTTCTGGGGTGTGAGTTTTCAGTTGCATATTGTCCAGGGGACCATTCTGGCTTGTTCGCATTTGTGTTCCTCACGTGTGCCCCTAAGAATGAGGTGATTTGGTAAAATGCTATGCCCAAGATTACTATCCGAGTGCCGGCTGTGGGGTGGTTCAAATAGCCTCGCCTATCACCTCATTATGTCCGGTCGTGATGGTCAAGTGGATTAAGGCGTGTTGTACATACCAGTTGCGTTGCTTCTGGGAGTATGGGTTCGAGTCACTTCTGGGGTGTGAGTTTTCAGTTGCATATTGTCCAGGGGACCATTCTGGCTTGTTCGCATTTGTGTTCCTCACGTGTGCCCAAGAATGAGGTGATTTGGTAAAATGCTATGCCCAAGATTACTATCCGAGTGCCGGCGGTGGGGTGGTTCAAATAGCCTCGGCTATCACCTCATTATGTCCGGTCGAGATGGTCAAGTGGATTAAGGCGTGTTGTACATACCAGTTGCGTTGCTTCTGGGAGTATGGGTTCGAGTCACTTCTGGGGTGTGAGTTTTCAGTTGCATATTGTCCAGGGGACCATTCTGGCTTGTTCGCATTTGTGTTCCTCACGTGTGCCCCTAAGAATGAGGTGATTTGGTAAAATGCTATGCCCAAGATTACTATCCGAGTGCCGGCGGTGGGGTGGTTCAAATAGCCTCGGCTATCACCTCATTATGTCCGGTCGTGATGGTCAAGTGGATTAAGGCGTCTTGTACATACCAGTTGCGTTGCTTCTGGGAGTATGGGTTCGAGCCACTTCTGGGGTGTGAGTTTTCAGTTGCATATTGTCCAGGGGACCATTCTGGCTTGTTCGCATTTGTGTTCCTCACGTGTGCCCCTAAGAATGAGGTGATTTGGTAAAATGCTATGCCCAAGATTACTATCCGAGTGCCGGCGGTGGGGTGGTTCAAATAGCCTCGGCTATCACCTCATTATGTCCGGTCGTGATGGTCAAGTGGATTAAGGCGTCTTGTACATACCAGTTGCGTTGCTTCTGGGAGTATGGGTTCGAGTCACTTCAGGGGTGTGAGTTTTCAGTTGCATATTGTCCAGGGGACCATTCTGGCTTGTTCGCATTTGTGTTCCTCACGTGTGCCCCTAAGAATGAGGTGATTTGGTAAAATGCTATGCCCAAGATTACTATCCGAGTGCCGGCGGTGGGGTGGTTCAAATAGCCTCGGCTATCACCTCATTATGTCCGGTCGTGATGGTCAAGTGGATTAAGGCGTCTTGTACATACCAGTTGCGTTGCTTCTGGGAGTATGGGTTCGAGTCCCTTCTGGGGTGTGAGTTTTCAGTTGCATATTGTCCAGGGGACCATTCTGGCTTGTTCACATTTGTGTTCCTCACGTGTGCCCCTAAGAATGAGGTGATTTGGTAAAATGCTATGCCCAAGATTACTATCCGAGTGCCGGCGGTGGGGTGGTTCAAATAGCCTCGGCTATCACCTCATTATGTCCGGTCGTGATGGTCAAGTGGATTAAGGCGTCTTGTACATACCAGTTGCGTTGCTTCTGGGAGTATGGGTTCGAGTCACTTCTGGGGTGTGAGTTTTCAGTTGCATATTGTCCAGGGGACCATTCTGGCTTGTTCACATTTGTGTTCCTCACGTGTGCCCCTAAGAATGAGGTGATTTGGTAAAATGCTATGCCCAAGATTACTATCCGAGTGCCGGCGGTGGGGTGGTTCAAATAGCCTCGGCTATCACCTCATTATGTCCGGTCGTGATGGTCAAGTGGATTAAGGCGTCTTGTACATACCAGTTGCGTTGCTTCTGGGAGTATGGGTTCGAGTCACTTCTGGGGTGTGAGTTTTCAGTTGCATATTGTCCAGGGGACCATTCTGGCTTGTTCGCATTTGTGTTCCTCACGTGTGCCCCTAAGAATGAGGTGATTTGGTAAAATGCTATGCCCAAGATTACTATCCGAGTGCCGGCGGTGGGGTGGTTCAAATAGCCTCGGCTATCACCTCATTATGTCCGGTCGTGATGGTCAAGTGGATTAAGGCGTCTTGTACATACCAGTTGCGTTGCTTCTGGGAGTATGGGTTCGAGTCACTTCTGGGGTGTGAGTTTTCAGTTGCATATTGTCCAGGGGACCATTCTGGCTTGTTCGCATTTGTGTTCCTCACGTGTGCCCCTAAGAATGAGGTGATTTGGTAAAATGCTATGCCCAAGATTACTATCCGAGTGCCGGCGGTGGGGTGGTTCAAATAGCCTCGGCTATCACCTCATTATGTCCGGTCGTGATGGTCAAGTGGATTAAGGCGTCTTGTACATACCAGTTGCGTTGCTTCTGGGAGTATGGGTTCGAGTCCCTTCTGGGGTGTGAGTTTTCAGTTGCATATTGTCCAGGGGACCATCCTGGCTTGTTCGCATTTGTGTTCCTCATGTGTGCCCCTAAGAATGAGGTGATTTGGTAAAATGCTATGCCCAAGATTACTATCCGAGTGCCGGCTGTGGGGTGGTTCAAATAGCCTCGGCTATCACCTCATTATGTCCGGTCGTGATGGTCAAGTGGATTAAGGCGTGTTGTACATACCAGTTGCGTTGCTTCTGGGAGTATGGGTTCGAGTCACTTCTGGGGTGTGAGTTTTCAGTTGCATATTGTCCAGGGGACCATTCTGGCTTGTTCGCATTTGTGTTCCTCACGTGTGCCCCTAAGAATGAGGTGATTTGGTAAAATGCTATGCCCAAGATTACTATCCGAGTGCCGGCGGTGGGGTGGTTCAAATAGCCTCGGCTATCACCTCATTATGTCCGGTCGAGATGGTCAAGTGGATTAAGGCGTGTTGTACATACCAGTTGCGTTGCTTCTGGGAGTATGGGTTCGAGTCACTTCTGGGGTGTGAGTTTTCAGTTGCATATTGTCCAGGGGACCATTCTGGCTTGTTCGCATTTGTGTTCCTCACGTGTGCCCCTAAGAATGAGGTGATTTGGTAAAATGCTATGCCCAAGATTACTATCCGAGTGCCGGCGGTGGGGTGGTTCAAATAGCCTCGGCTATCACCTCATTATGTCCGGTCGTGATGGTCAAGTGGATTAAGGCGTGTTGTTCATACCAGTTGCGTTGCTTCTGGGAGTATGGGTTCGAGTCACTTCTGGGGTGTGAGTTTTCAGTTGCATATTGTCCAGGGGACCATTCTGGCTTGTTCGCATTTGTGTTCCTCACGTGTGCCCCTAAGAATGAGGTGATTTGGTAAAATGCTATGCCCAAGATTACTATCCGAGTGCCGGCGGTGGAGTGGTTCAAATAGCCTCGGCTATCACCTCATTATGTCCGGTCGTGATGGTCAAGTGGATTAAGGCGTCTTGTACATACCAGTTGCGTTGCTTCTGGGAGTATGGGTTCGAGTCACTTCTGGGGTGTGAGTTTTCAGTTGCATATTGTCCAGGGGACCATTCTGGCTTGTTCGCATTTGTGTTCCTCACGTGTGCCCCTAAGAATGAGGTGATTTGGTAAAATGCTATGCCCAAGATTACTATCCGAGTGCCGGCGGTGGGGTGGTTCAAATAGCCTCGGCTATCACCTCATTATGTCCGGTCGTGATGGTCAAGTGGATTAAGGCGTGTTGTACATACCAGTTGCGTTGCTTCTGGGAGTATGGGTTCGAGTCACTTCTGGGGTGTGAGTTTTCAGTTGCATATTGTCCAGGGGACCATTCTGGCTTGTTCGCATTTGTGTTCCTCACGTGTGCCCCTAAGAATGAGGTGATTTGGTAAAATGCTATGCCCAAGATTACTATCCGAGTGCCGGCGGTGGGGTGGTTCAAATAGCCTCGGCTATCACCTCATTATGTCCGGTCGTGATGGTCAAGTGGATTAAGGCGTCTTGTACATACCAGTTGCGTTGCTTCTGGGAGTATGGGTTCGAGTCACTTCTAGGGTGTGAGTTTTCAGTTGCATATTGTCCAGGGGACCATTCTGGCTTGTTCGCATTTGTGTTCCTCACGTGTGCACCTAAGAATGAGGTGATTTGGTAAAATGCTATGCCCAAGATTACTATCCGAGTGCCGGCGGTGGGGTGGTTCAAATAGCCTCGGCTATCACCTCATTATGTCCGGTCGTGATGGTCAAGTGGATTAAGGCGTCTTGTACATACCAGTTGCGTTGCTTCTGGGAGTATGGGTTCGAGTCACTTCTGGGGTGTGAGTTTTCAGTTGCATATTGTCCAGGGGACCATTCTGGCTTGTTCGCATTTGTGTTCCTCACGTGTGCCCCTAAGAATGAGGTGATTTGGTAAAATGCTATGCCCAAGATTACTATCCGAGTGCCGGCGGTGGGGTGGTTCAAATAGCCTCGGCTATCACCTCATTATGTCCGGTCGTGATGGTCAAGTGGATTAAGGCGTCTTGTACATACCAGTTGCGTTGCTTCTGGGAGTAAGGGTTCGAGTCACTTCTGGGGTGTGAGTTTTCAGTTGCATATTGTCCAGGGGACCATTCTGGCTTGTTCGCATTTGTGTTCCTCACGTGTGCCCCTAAGAATGAGGTGATTTGGTAAAATGCTATGCCCAAGATTACTATCCGAGTGCCGGCGGTGGGGTGGTTCAAATAGCCTCGGCTATCACCTCATTATGTCCGGTCGTGATGGTCAAGTGGATTAAGGCGTCTTGTACATACCAGTTGCGTTGCTTCTGGGAGTATGGGTTCGAGTCACTTCTGGGGTGTGAGTTTTCAGTTGCATATTGTCCAGGGGACCATTCTGGCTTGTTCGCATTTGTGTTCCTCACGTGTGCCCCTAAGAATGAGGTGATTTGGTAAAATGCTATGCCCAAGATTACTATCCGAGTGCCGGCGGTGGGGTGGTTCAAATAGCCTCGGCTATCACCTCATTATGTCCGGTCGTGATGGTCAAGTGGATTAAGGCGTCTTGTACATACCAGTTGCGTTGCTTCTGGGAGTATGGGTTCGAGTCACTTCTGGGGTGTGAGTTTTCAGTTGCATATTGTCCAGGGGACCATTCTGGCTTGTTCGCATTTGTGTTCCTCACGTGTGCCCCTAAGAATGAGGTGATTTGGTAAAATGCTATGCCCAAGATTACTATCCGAGTGCCGGCGGTGGGGTGGTTCAAATAGCCTCGGCTATCACCTCATTATGTCCGGTCGTGATGGTCAAGTGGATTAAGGCGTCTTGTACATACCAGTTGCGTTGCTTCTGGGAGTATGGGTTCGAGTCCCTTCTGGGGTGTGAGTTTTCAGTTGCATATTGTCCAGGGGACCATTCTGGCTTGTTCGCATTTGTGTTCCTCACGTGTGCCCCTAAGAATGAGGTGATTTGGTAAAATGCTATGCCCAAGATTACTATCCGAGTGCCGGCGGTGGGGTGGTTCAAATAGCCTCGGCTATCACCTCATTATGTCCGGTCGTGATGGTCAAGTGGATTAAGGCGTGTTGTACATACCAGTTGCGTTGCTTCTGGGAGTATGGGTTCGAGTCACTTCTGGGGTGTGAGTTTTCAGTTGCATATTGTCCAGGGGACCATTCTGGCTTGTTCGCATTTGTGTTCCTCACGTGTGCCCCTAAGAATGAGGTGATTTGGTAAAATGCTATGCCCAAGATTACTATCCGAGTGCCGGCGGTGGGGTGGTTCAAATAGCCTCGGCTATCACCTCATTATGTCCGGTCGTGATGGTCAAGTGGATTAAGGCGTGTTGTTCATACCAGTTGCGTTGCTTCTGGGAGTATGGGTTCGAGTCACTTCTGGGGTGTGAGTTTTCAGTTGCATATTGTCCAGGGGACCATTCTGGCTTGTTCGCATTTGTGTTCCTCACGTGTGCCCCTAAGAATGAGGTGATTTGGTAAAATGCTATGCCCAAGATTACTATCCGAGTGCCGGCGGTGGAGTGGTTCAAATAGCCTCGGCTATCACCTCATTATGTCCGGTCGTGATGGTCAAGTGGATTAAGGCGTCTTGTACATACCAGTTGCGTTGCTTCTGGGAGTATGGGTTCGAGTCACTTCTGGGGTGTGAGTTTTCAGTTGCATATTGTCCAGGGGACCATTCTGGCTTGTTCGCATTTGTGTTCCTCACGTGTGCCCCTAAGAATGAGGTGATTTGGTAAAATGCTATGCCCAAGATTACTATCCGAGTGCCGGCGGTGGGGTGGTTCAAATAGCCTCGGCTATCACCTCATTATGTCCGGTCGTGATGGTCAAGTGGATTAAGGCGTGTTGTACATACCAGTTGCGTTGCTTCTGGGAGTATGGGTTCGAGTCACTTCTGGGGTGTGAGTTTTCAGTTGCATATTGTCCAGGGGACCATTCTGGCTTGTTTGCATTTGTGTTCCTCACGTGTGCCCCTAAGAATGAGGTGATTTGGTAAAATGCTATGCCCAAGATTACTATCCGAGTGCCGGCGGTGGGGTGGTTCAAATAGCCTCGGCTATCACCTCATTATGTCCGGTCGTGATGGTCAAGTGGATTAAGGCGTCTTGTACATACCAGTTGCGTTGCTTCTGGGAGTATGGGTTCGAGTCACTTCTGGGGTGTGAGTTTTCAGTTGCATATTGTCCAGGGGACCATTCTGGCTTGTTCGCATTTGTGTTCCTCACGTGTGCCCCTAAGAATGAGGTGATTTGGTAAAATGCTATGCCCAAGATTACTATCCGAGTGCCGGCGGTGGGGTGGTTCAAATAGCCTCGGCTATCACCTCATTATGTCCGGTCGTGATGGTCAAGTGGATTAAGGCGTGTTGTACATACCAGTTGCGTTGCTTCTGGGAGTATTGGTTCGAGTCACTTCTGGGGTGTGAGTTTTCAGTTGCATATTGTCCAGGGGACCATTCTGGCTTGTTCGCATTTGTGTTCCTCACGTGTGCCCCTAAGAATGAGGTGATTTGGTAAAATGCTATGCCCAAGATTACTATCCGAGTGCCGGCGGTGGGGTGGTTCAAATAGCCTCGGCTATCACCTCATTATGTCCGGTCGTGATGGTCAAGTGGATTAAGGCGTCTTGTACATACCAGTTGCGTTGCTTCTGGGAGTATGGGTTCGAGTCACTTCTGGGGTGTGAGTTTTCAGTTGCATATTGTCCAGGGGACCATTCTGGCTTGTTCGCATTTGTGTTCCTCACGTGTGCCCCTAAGAATGAGGTGATTTGGTAAAATGCTATGCCCAAGATTACTATCCGAGTGCCGGCGGTGGGGTGGTTCAAATAGCCTCGGCTATCACCTCATTATGTCCGGTCGTGATGGTCAAGTGGATTAAGGCGTCTTGTACATACCAGTTGCGTTGCTTCTGGGAGTATGGGTTCGAGTCACTTCTGGGGTGTGAGTTTTCAGTTGCATATTGTCCAGGGGACCATTCTGGCTTGTTCGCATTTGTGTTCCTCACGTGTGCCCCTAAGAATGAGGTGATTTGGTAAAATGCTATGCCCAAGATTACTATCCGAGTGCCGGCGGTGGGGTGGTTCAAATAGCCTCGGCTATCACCTCATTATGTCCGGTCGTGATGGTCAAGTGGATTAAGGCGTGTTGTACATACCAGTTGCGTTGCTTCTGGGAGTATGGGTTCGAGTCACTTCTGGGGTGTGAGTTTTCAGTTGCATATTGTCTAGGGGACCATTCTGGCTTGTTCGCATTTGTGTTCCTCACGTGTGCCCCTAAGAATGAGGTGATTTGGTAAAATGCTATGCCCAAGATTACTATCCGAGTGCCGGCGGTGGGGTGGTTCAAATAGCCTCGGCTATCACCTCATTATGTCCGGTCGTGATGGTCAAGTGGATTAAGGCGTCTTGTACATACCAGTTGCGTTGCTTCTGGGAGTATGGGTTCGAGTCACTTCTAGGGTGTGAGTTTTCAGTTGCATATTGTCCAGGGGACCATTCTGGCTTGTTCGCATTTGTGTTCCTCACGTGTGCACCTAAGAATGAGGTGATTTGGTAAAATGCTATGCCCAAGATTACTATCCGAGTGCCGGCGGTGGGGTGGTTCAAATAGCCTCGGCTATCACCTCATTATGTCCGGTCGTGATGGTCAAGTGGATTAAGGCGTCTTGTACATACCAGTTGCGTTGCTTCTGGGAGTATGGGTTCGAGTCACTTCTGGGGTGTGAGTTTTCAGTTGCATATTGTCCAGGGGACCATTCTGGCTTGTTCGCATTTGTGTTCCTCACGTGTGCCCCTAAGAATGAGGTGATTTGGTAAAATGCTATGCCCAAGATTACTATCCGAGTGCCGGCGGTGGGGTGGTTCAAATAGCCTCGGCTATCACCTCATTATGTCCGGTCGTGATGGTCAAGTGGATTAAGGCGTCTTGTACATACCAGTTGCGTTGCTTCTGGGAGTAAGGGTTCGAGTCACTTCTGGGGTGTGAGTTTTCAGTTGCATATTGTCCAGGGGACCATTCTGGCTTGTTCGCATTTGTGTTCCTCACGTGTGCCCCTAAGAATGAGGTGATTTGGTAAAATGCTATGCCCAAGATTACTATCCGAGTGCCGGCGGTGGGGTGGTTCAAATAGCCTCGGCTATCACCTCATTATGTCCGGTCGTGATGGTCAAGTGGATTAAGGCGTCTTGTACATACCAGTTGCGTTGCTTCTGGGAGTATGGGTTCGAGTCACTTCTGGGGTGTGAGTTTTCAGTTGCATATTGTCCAGGGGACCATTCTGGCTTGTTCGCATTTGTGTTCCTCACGTGTGCCCCTAAGAATGAGGTGATTTGGTAAAATGCTATGCCCAAGATTACTATCCGAGTGCCGGCGGTGGGGTGGTTCAAATAGCCTCGGCTATCACCTCATTATGTCCGGTCGTGATGGTCAAGTGGATTAAGGCGTCTTGTACATACCAGTTGCGTTGCTTCTGGGAGTATGGGTTCGAGTCACTTCTGGGGTGTGAGTTTTCAGTTGCATATTGTCCAGGGGACCATTCTGGCTTGTTCGCATTTGTGTTCCTCACGTGTGCCCCTAAGAATGAGGTGATTTGGTAAAATGCTATGCCCAAGATTACTATCCGAGTGCCGGCGGTGGGGTGGTTCAAATAGCCTCGGCTATCACCTCATTATGTCCGGTCGTGATGGTCAAGTGGATTAAGGCGTCTTGTACATACCAGTTGCGTTGCTTCTGGGAGTATGGGTTCGAGTCCCTTCTGGGGTGTGAGTTTTCAGTTGCATATTGTCCAGGGGACCATTCTGGCTTGTTCGCATTTGTGTTCCTCACGTGTGCCCCTAAGAATGAGGTGATTTGGTAAAATGCTATGCCCAAGATTACTATCCGAGTGCCGGCGGTGGGGTGGTTCAAATAGCCTCGGCTATCACCTCATTATGTCCGGTCGTGATGGTCAAGTGGATTAAGGCGTGTTGTACATACCAGTTGCGTTGCTTCTGGGAGTATGGGTTCGAGTCACTTCTGGGGTGTGAGTTTTCAGTTGCATATTGTCCAGGGGACCATTCTGGCTTGTTCGCATTTGTGTTCCTCACGTGTGCCCCTAAGAATGAGGTGATTTGGTAAAATGCTATGCCCAAGATTACTATCCGAGTGCCGGCGGTGGGGTGGTTCAAATAGCCTCGGCTATCACCTCATTATGTCCGGTCGTGATGGTCAAGTGGATTAAGGCGTGTTGTTCATACCAGTTGCGTTGCTTCTGGGAGTATGGGTTCGAGTCACTTCTGGGGTGTGAGTTTTCAGTTGCATATTGTCCAGGGGACCATTCTGGCTTGTTCGCATTTGTGTTCCTCACGTGTGCCCCTAAGAATGAGGTGATTTGGTAAAATGCTATGCCCAAGATTACTATCCGAGTGCCGGCGGTGGAGTGGTTCAAATAGCCTCGGCTATCACCTCATTATGTCCGGTCGTGATGGTCAAGTGGATTAAGGCGTCTTGTACATACCAGTTGCGTTGCTTCTGGGAGTATGGGTTCGAGTCACTTCTGGGGTGTGAGTTTTCAGTTGCATATTGTCCTGGGGACCATTCTGGCTTGTTCGCATTTGTGTTCCTCACGTGTGCCCCTAAGAATGAGGTGATTTGGTAAAATGCTATGCCCAAGATTACTATCCGAGTGCCGGCGGTGGGGTGGTTCAAATAGCCTCGGCTATCACCTCATTATGTCCGGTCGTGATGGTCAAGTGGATTAAGGCGTGTTGTACATACCAGTAGCGTTGCTTCTGGGAGTATGGGTTCGAGTCACTTCTGGGGTGTGAGTTTTCAGTTGCATATTGTCCAGGGGACCATTCTGGCTTGTTTGCATTTGTGTTCCTCACGTGTGCCCCTAAGAATGAGGTGATTTGGTAAAATGCTATGCCCAAGATTACTATCCGAGTGCCGGCGGTGGGGTGGTTCAAATAGCCTCGGCTATCACCTCATTATGTCCGGTCGTGATGGTCAAGTGGATTAAGGCGTCTTGTACATACCAGTTGCGTTGCTTCTGGGAGTATGGGTTCGAGTCACTTCTGGGGTGTGAGTTTTCAGTTGCATATTGTCCAGGGGACCATTCTGGCTTGTTCGCATTTGTGTTCCTCACGTGTGCCCCTAAGAATGAGGTGATTTGGTAAAATGCTATGCCCAAGATTACTATCCGAGTGCCGGCGGTGGGGTGGTTCAAATAGCCTCGGCTATCACCTCATTATGTCCGGTCGTGATGGTCAAGTGGATTAAGGCGTGTTGTACATACCAGTTGCGTTGCTTCTGGGAGTATTGGTTCGAGTCACTTCTGGGGTGTGAGTTTTCAGTTGCATATTGTCCAGGGGACCATTCTGGCTTGTTCGCATTTGTGTTCCTCACGTGTGCCCCTAAGAATGAGGTGATTTGGTAAAATGCTATGCCCAAGATTACTATCCGAGTGCAGGCGGTGGGGTGGTTCAAATAGCCTCGGCTATCACCTCATTATGTCCGGTCGTGATGGTCAAGTGGATTAAGGCGTCTTGTACATACCAGTTGCGTTGCTTCTGGGAGTATGGGTTCGAGTCACTTCTGGGGTGTGAGTTTTCAGTTGCATATTGTCCAGGGGACCATTCTGGCTTGTTCGCATTTGTGTTCCTCACGTGTGCCCCTAAGAATGAGGTGATTTGGTAAAATGCTATGCCCAAGATTACTATCCGAGTGCCGGCGGTGGGGTGGTTCAAATAGCCTCGGCTATCACCTCATTATGTCCGGTCGTGATGGTCAAGTGGATTAAGGCGTCTTGTACATACCAGTTGCGTTGCTTCTGGGAGTATGGGTTCGAGTCACTTCTGGGGTGTGAGTTTTCAGTTATATATATACATACATATATATATATATATATATATATATATATATATATATATATATATATATATATATATACATATATATATATATATATATATATATATATATATATATATATATATACATATATATATATATATATATATATATATATATATATATATATATATATATATATATATATATGTATATATATATATATACATATATATATATATATATATATATATATATATATATATATATATATATATATATATATATATATATATATATATATATATAGACATATGTCGTACCTAGTAGCCAGAACTCACTTCTCAGCCTACTATGCAAGGCCCGATTTGCCTAATAAGCCATGTTTTCATGAATTAATTGTTTTTCGAATACCTAACCTACCTAACCTAACTTAACCTAACTTTTTCGGCTACCTAACCCAACCTAACCTATAAAGATAGGTTAGGTTAGGTTAGGTAGGGTTGGTTAGGTTCGGTCATATATCTACGTTGATTTTAACTCCAGTAAAAAAAAATATACCTCATACATAATGAAATGGGTAGGTTTATCATTTCATAAGAAAAAAATTTGAGAAAATATATTAGTTCAGGAAAACTTGGCTTATTAGGCAAATCGGGCCTTGCATAGTAGGCTGAGAAGTGAGTTCTGGCTACTAGGTACGACATATATATATATATATATATATATATATATATATATATATATATATATATATATATATATATATATATATATATGTCGTACCTAGTAGCCAGAACTCACTTCTCAGCCTACTATTCAAGGCCCGATTTGCCTAATAAGCCAAGTTTTCCTGAATTAATATATTTACTATAATTTTTTTCTTATGAAATGATAAAGCAACCCTTTTCTCTATGTATGAGGTCAATTTTTTTTTATTGGAGTTAAAATTAACGTAGATATATGACCGAACCTAACCAACCCTACCTAACCTAACCTAACCTATATTTATAGGTAAGGTTAGGTTAGGTAGCCAAAAAAAGCTAGGTTAGGTTAGGTTAGGTAGGTTAGGTAGACGAAAAAACATTAATTCATGAAAACTTGGCTTATTAGGCAAATCGGGCCTTGAATAGTAGGCTGAGAAGTGCGTTCTGGCTATTAGGTACGACATATATATATATATATATATATATATATTTATATATATATATATATATATATATATATATATATATATATATATATATATATATATATATATATATATATATATATATATATATATATATATATATATATATATATATATATATATATATATATATATATATATATATATACAGGGACACTCGTGTTCCGAGGTACCAATGTATATATATATATATATATATATATATATATATATATATATATATATATATATATATATATATATATATATATATATATATATATATATATATATATATATATATATATATATATATGTATATATATATATGTCGTACTTAGTAGCCAGAACGCACTTCTCAGCCTAATATGCAAGGCCCAATTTGCCTAATAAGCCAGGTTTTCATGAAATAATTGTTTTTCGAATACCTAACCTACCTAACCTAACCTAACCTAACTTTTTCGGCTACTTTGCCAAGTAGCAACCCTACCTAACCTAACCCAATGTATCTTGGTATGCCCAAGATAACCATCCGAGTGCCGGCGGGGAAGTGGTTCATATAGCCTCGGCTATCACTTCCTTATTGTCCGGTCGTGATGGTCAAGCGGATTAAGGCGTCCCTGTACATACCAGTTGTGGGAGTATGGGTTCGAGTCACTTCTGGGGTGTGAGTTTTCAGTTGTATATAGTCCTGGGGACCATTCAGGCTTGTTTGCATATATATATATATATATATGTCGTACCTAGTAGCCAGAACGCACTTTTTGGCCTACTATGCAAGGCCCGATTTGCCTAATAAGCCAAGTTTTCCTGAATTAATATATTTTCTCTAATTTTTTTCCTATGAAATGATAAAGCTACCAATTTTATTATGTATGAGGTCAATATTTTTTTATTGGAGAAAAAATTAACGTAGATATATGACCAAACCTAACCAACCCTACCTAACCTAACCTAACCTATCTTTATAGGTTAGGTAGCCGAAAAAGTTAGGTTAGGTTAGGTTAGGTAGGTTAGGTAGTCGAAAAACAATTAATTCATGAAAACTTGGCTTATTAGGCAAATCGGGCCTTGCATAGTAGGCTGAGAAGTGCGTTCTGGCTACTAGGAACGACACATATATATATATATATATATATATATATATATATATATATATATATATATATATATATATATATATATATATATATATATATATATATATATATATATATATATATATATATATACATTGGTACCTCGGAACACGAGTGTCCCTGTATGCGAGTTTTTCGGAATACGCACATTATTTCCTCGGAAAATGTGTCTCGGAAGGCGAGGGTTACCTCGGAACACAAGTTTGTTGATACGTGTACAGGCCGACCAGCGCACGGTGGCATGGCGATTGTGCCTCAGTTTACCAGTGTCTCGCGCCCAGTGACTATCCCACCTGAATTCTTCACAAGGAGGCGACAAACCACACGGCACCTCGGATGCATTTCCGACGGTTCCTTTCATATAAAAGGGGTGACGCCGAGGAAAATAAGACTCGCGTCCCTACCAAAACGATGAAATGATAAAGCTACCAATTTTATTATGTATGAGGTCAATATTTTTTTATTGGAGAAAAAATTAACGTAGATATATGACCAAACCTAACCAACCCTACCTAACCTAACCTAACCTATCTTTATAGGTTAGGTAGCCGAAAAAGTTAGGTAAGGTTAGGTTAGGTAGGTTAGGTAGTCGAAAAACAATTAATTCATGAAAACTTGGCTTATTAGGCAAATCGGGCCTTGCATAGTAGGCTGAGAAGTGCGTTCTGGCTACTAGGAACGACACATATATATATATATATATATATATATATATATATATATATATATATATATATATATATATATATATATATATATATATATATATATATATATATATATATATATATATATATATATATATATATACATTGGTACCTCGGAACACGAGTGTCCCTGTATGCGAGTTTTTCGGAATACGCACATTATTTCCTCGGAAAATGTGTCTCGGAAGGCGAGGGTTACCTCGGAACACAAGTTTGTTGATACGTGTACAGGCCGACCAGCGCACGGTGGCATGGCGATTGTGCCTCAGTTTACCAGTGTCTCGCGCCCAGTGACTATCCCACCTGAATTCTTCACAAGGATTTACAGTTTTTTGTCGTTTTTTTGGCCATTTGATCATAAAAGTTGTCATTATATATCTCGCCATGGGTCTCAAGAAAGCCATTGGTAAGGTTCAACCTAAGAAAATAGCTGTGAGTAGAGGCAGTAAAGGATGTCCCTTCTTGATTAAGAAAATGTGTGAAGTATGGGAAGAACTGCAAAGTTTGGTTGAAAAAACTCACCCAGATAAAGCTGTAGCAGGCCGTTGCATTGACCTTTTAAATGACAATGTGACGTCTTAATACAGACAAGTGTTAAATTGTAGGGAAAAACAAATGTCTTTAGACAGATTCTTAGTAAAACAAGCAAGTAGTAGTGGTATGCAGGCAAAATGTGTCAGAGTGTGCGTACCAGTGAAGTGCCTGATGTTATAATGGAAGGAGACTCACCTTCCAAACAGAAACACCTCTCCTCCTCCCTCCTCCTAACATCTTCCATTCACCAAGAGCAGTCCTCAGCAAGGGTAAATAATAACTTGAACATAGTTTTGTTGTTCAAATTATTATGATAAGGGATGATATTATGTTCAAGGGGATGATAAACGTCAAAATATTGCTAAATTCGATGATGTTTAGTACGAAACAAAATGCAAGAAAACTTGCTTAAAATGCAATATTATGCGAAATTATGAGATTTGAAGGCCAAATCACATATCGTGATACTACATGAAAAAGTATCGAAATATTGGTAAAAATGAATATATTTACGTAATATCAAACTACATAAAAACGTGAAAAAAGTCACTATTAAACCAAATTTAAGGATTTTAACTTCGAATCATAAAGCGAGGTTTCGCTATATTTAGATCCAAGAAAAGACATATGACAATGTTGTTTCCAATACAAATGATAAAAATCAATGTGTTTTCATTAGAATGAACTAAAATGTTCCTGATTTTCCGTTTATATTACCGATGGAAGATGTACACGTAAAACCGCACAATTCCGGCTGAAACGTCGATATATGCAATAAAAACCGAACTTCTCCCCTTTTCAATATCGTACACAGTATTTCAACGAGAAACAAACAGATGATTGAAGATGAAGTATTTAAGTTTATTATCTAATCAATTACGTGTTTGCATCATTTGTATCGTATATTTAATGAATTAATACCAATAATCTGAAAATTCACAAAAACGTGGAAAAACGGCAAAATATTGCCTAATTCGATGATATTTTGTTTAAATCACATAAAGGAAAAGGGGATGATAAACATCAAAATATTGCTAAATTCGATGATTTTTAGTACGAAACAAAATGCAAGAAAACTTCCTTAAAATGCAATATTATGCGAAATTCTGTGATTTGAAGGACAAATCACATATCGTAATACTACATGAAAAGGAATCGAAATATTGGTAAAAATGAATATATTTACTTAATATCAAACTACATGATAAACGTGAAAAAAGTAACTATTAAACCAAATTTGAGGATTTTAACTTCAAATCCTAAAGCGAGGTTCCGTATTATTTAGATCCAAGAAAAGACATATGACAATGTTGTTTTCAATACAAATGATAAAAATCAATGTGTTTTCATTAGAATGAACTAAAATGTTCCTGATTTTCCGTTTATATTACCGATGGAAGATGTACATGTAAAACCGCACAATTCCGGCTGAAACGTCGATATATGCAATAAAAACCGAACTTTTCCCCGTTTCAATATCTTACTCAGTATTTCAACGAGAAACAAATAGATGATTGAAGATAACGTATTTAAGTTTATTATCTAATCAATTACGTGTTTGCATCATTTTTATCGTATTTATAATGAATTAATACCAATAAACTGAAAATTCACAAAAACGTGGAAAAACGGCAAAATATTGGTTAATTCGATGATATTTTGTTTAAATCACATAAAGGAAAAGGGGATGATAAACGTCAAAATATTGTTAAATTCGATGATGTTTAGTACGAAACAAAATGCAAGAAAACTTGCTTAAAATGCAATATTATGCGAAAATATGTGATATGAAGGCCAAATCACATATCGTGATACTACATGAAATTGTATCGAAATATTGGTATAAATGAATATATTTACGTAATATCACACCACATGAAAAACGTGAAAAAAGTAACTATTTTACCATATTTGAGGATTTTAGCTTCAAATCATAGAGCGAGGTTTCGTATTATTTAGATCCAAGAAAAGACATATGAGAGAGCCAGCGTTTGGGTCCAAAATATGGCTCAAGCGTCGAATTTTGGATGTTTGGGATATTTTGAAATCTGCAGGGGGGTTTGGGCAAAATGTGACCCATCGTCGCTCTCAGTAATTGCCATATTTTCGGTATAAAAAGTCGTAATTTCAAACTGCGAATACGTGCAGAGAGCCAGAATTTGGCTCCAAAATGTTGCTCAAGCGTCGAATTTGGGATGTTTCGGATATTTTCAAAACTACAGGGTGCGTTTGAGCAGAATGTGACTTATCGCTGATCTCAGTAATTGGCATATTTTCGGTATAAAGTTCGTAATTTAAACTGCGAATACGTGGACAGAGCCAGAATTTGGCTCCAAAATATGGCTCACGCGTCGCATTTGGGATGTTTGGCATATATAAAAACTGCAGGGTGGATTTGGGCAAAATGTGACCCATCGCTGCTCTCGGTAATTGGCATATTTTCGGTATAAAATTCTTAATTTCAAACTGCGAATACGTGCAGAGAGCCAGAATTTGGCTCCAAAATATGGCTCAAGCGTCGAATTTGGGATGTTTGGGATAATATGAAAACTGCAGGGGAGGGGGGGGGGGGCGGCAAAATGTGACCCATCGCAGCTCTCAGAAATTTGCATATTTTCGGTATAAAAAGGCGTAATTTCAAACGGCGAATACGTGCAGAGAGCCAGAATTTGGCTCCAAAGTAGACCTCAAGGGTCGAATTTGGAATGTCTGGGATATTTTTAAAACTGCAAGGGGGGTTTGTGCAAAATGTGATCCATCGCTGCTTTCAGTATTTGGCATATTTTCGGTATAAAAAGTCGTAATTTCAAACTGCGATTACGTGCAGAGAGCCAGAATTTGGCTCCAAAATATGGTTAAAGCGTCGAATTTGGGATGGTTCTAAAATTGTTAAAACTGCAGGGGGGTTTTGGCAAAATGTGACTCATCGCCGCTCCCAGTAATTGGCATATATTCGGTATAAAAAGTCGTAACTCAAACTACGAATACGCGCAGAGAGCTAGAATTTGGTCCAAAATATTGCTCAAGCGTCGAATTTGGAATGTTTAGGATATTTTGAAAACTGCAGGGAGGGGTTGGACAAAATGTGACTCATCGCTGTGTTCAGTATTTGGCATATTTTCGGTATAAAAAGTCGTAATTTCAAACTGCGATTACGTGCAGAGAGCCAGAATTTGGCTCCAAAATATGGTTAAAGCGTCGAATTTGGGATGGTTTTAAAATTTTTAAAACTGCAGGGGGGTTTTGGCAAAATGTGACTCATCGCCGCTCCCAGTAATTGGCATATATTCGGTATAAAAAGTCGTAACTCAAACTACGAATACGCGCAGAGAGCTAGAATTTGGTCCAAAATATTGCTCAAGCGTCGAATTTGGAATGTTTAGGATATTTTGAAAACTGCAGGGAGGGGTTGGACAAAATGTGACTCATCGCCGTGTTCAGTAGTTGGCATATTTTCGGTATATAAAGTCGTATTTTCAAACTGTGAATACGTGCAGAGAGCAAGAATTTGGCTCCAAGAAATGGCTCTAGGATCAAATTTGGGATGTTTGGGATAATTTGAAAACTGAATAGGGGGTTTGGGAAAAATGTGACCAATCGCTGCTTTCAGTATTTGGCATATTTTCGGTACAAAAGGTCGTAATTTCAAAATGCGATTTCGTGCAGAGAGTCAGAAATTGACTCCAAAATATGGTTCAAGGGTCGAATTTGAGATGTTTGGGATATTTTGAAATCTGCAGGGGGGTTTGGGCAAAATGTGACCCATTGCCGCTCTCAGTAATTGCCATATTTTCGGTATAAGAAGTCGCAATTTCAAACGGCGAATACGGTCAGAGAGCCAGAATTTGGCTCCAAAAGGTGGCTCAAGCGTCGAATTTGGGATGTTTAGGATATTTTCAAAACTGCAGGGTGGGTTTGGGCAAACTGTGACCCATCGTCGCTCTCAGTAATTGGCATATTTTCGGAATAAAATTCGTAATTTTAAACTGCGAATACGTGCAGAGAGCCAGAATTTGACTCCAAATTTTGGCTCAAGCGTCGAATTTGGGACGTTTGTGATATTTTGAAAACTGCAGGGAGGGTTTGGGCAAAATGTGATCCATCGCTGTTTTCAGTAACTGGCATATTTTCGGTATAAAAAGTCGTATCTTCAAATTGCGAATACGTGCAGAGAGCCAGAATTTGGCTCCAAAATATGGCTCAAGTTTCTAATGTGGGATGTTTAGGATATTTTGAAAACTGAAGGGAGGGTTTGGGCAAAATGTGATCCCTCGCCGCTTTCAATATTTGGCATATTTTCGGTATAAAAAGTCGTAATTTCAAACTGCGAATACGTGTTGAGAGCCAAAATTTGGCTCCAAAATATAGCTCAAGTGTCGAATTTGGGATGTTTCGGATATTTTCAAAACTGCATGGTGGGTTTGGGCAAAATGTGACCCATCGCTGATCTCAGTAATTGGCATATTTTCGGTATAAAGTTCGTAATTTCAAACTGCGAATACGAGGACAGAGCCAGAATTTGGCTCCAAAATATGGCTCAAGCGTCGCATGTGGAATGTTTGGGATATTTTGAAAACTGCAGGGGGGTTTGTTCAAAATGTGACCCCATCGCCGCTCACAGTAATTGGCATTTTCGGTATAAAAAGTCGTAATTTCAAACTGCGAGTACTTACAGAGAGCCAGCGTTTGGGTCCAAAATATGGCTCAAGCGTTGAATTTGTTTTTTTTTGGATATTTTAAAAACTGCAGGGTGGGTTTGGGCAAAATGTGGCCCATCGCTGCTCTTAGTAATTGGCATATTTTCGGTATAAAATTCCTAATTTCAAATTGCAAATACGTTCAGAGAGCGAGAATTTGGCTCCAAAATATGGCTCAAGCGTCGAATTTGGGATGTTTGGTATACCATGAAAACTGCAGGTGGGGGGGGGGGGGGCAAAATGTGACCCATCGCTTCTCTTAAAATTTTCATATTTTCGGTATAAAAAGTCGTAATTTCGAAAGGCGAATACGTATAGGGAGCCAGAATTTGACTCCAAAATATGGCTCAAGAGTCAAATTTGGGATGTTTGGGATGCTATGAAAACTGCAGGGAGGGTTTGGGCAAAATGTGATCCATTGCTGCTTTCAGTATTTTGCATATTTTCGGTATAAAGTTCGTAATTTCAAACTGCGAATACGTGCAGAGAGCCAGAATTTGGCTCCAAAATATGGCTCAAGTGTCGAATTTGGGATGTTTGGGATATTTTGAAAACTGCAGGGGGGGGGGCAAAATGTGACCCATCGCCGCTTTCAGTATTTGGCATATTTATGGTATAAAAAGTCGTAATTTCAAACTGCGAATACGTGCAGAGAGCCTGAATTTGGCTCCAAAATATGGCTCAAGGGTCGAATTTGGGATGTTTGGGATATTTTGAAAACTGCGGGGGGGTTTCGGCAAAATGTGACCCATCGCCGCTCTCAGTAATTGGCATATTTTCGGTGTAGAAAGTCGTAATTTCAAACGGCGAATACGTGCAGAGAGCCAGAATTTACCTCCTACATATGGGTTCAAGCGTCGAATTTTGGATGTTTGGGCTAATTTGAAAACTGCAATAAGGGTTTAGACAATATGTGATCCATCGCCGCTTTCTGTAATTCCATTTTTTCCGTATAAAAAGACGTAATTTTAAAGGGCGAATACATGCAGAGAGCCAGAATTTGGCTACAAAATATGGCTCAAGGGTCGAATTTGGGATGTTTGGGATATTTTGAAGACTGCATTGAGGGGTTGGGCTAAATGTGATCCATCGCCGCTCTCAGTAATTGGCATATTTTTGGTATAAAAAGACGTAATTTCAAACTGCGAATACGTGCAGAGAGCTAGAATTTGGCTGCAAAAAATGGCTCAAACGTCAAATTTGGAATGTTTGGGATACTTTGAAAACTGCAAGGAGGTTTGGTCAAAATGTGATCCTTCGCCGCTTTCAGTAACTGGCATATTTTCGTTATAAAAAAGTCGTAATTTCAAACTGCGAATACGTGCAGATAGCCAGACTTTGGCTCAAAAAAATGGCTCGAGCGACCAATTTGGGATGTTTGGTATATTTTGAAAACTGCAAAGGGTATTTGGGCAAAATGTGACCCCCCAGCAAACAATTTTAGGTTGCCACAACATATCTGGAAAGTATTTGAAAGAATTGGAAACGTTTGTTTTATCGTATCAGATACGATATTGTGTGTGGACTTAAATAGGTTTCCAAAACTTATAACCAAAACCTACGTATCTAACACTAATTTGAGATGTTGTGGCAACTTTACAATCCTAACCTGAATCATTCGTAATCCATTCATATACCAATATGAATCTCTTATGAAAGGTTTGAGCCTATAATCTGAACCCTTTTCACATCTTTGTGTTTAAAGTTAAATTTCTTGAAATTAAATTATATTTTATATTATATTATTTTTATTATATTTTATATTATATTATTATTTTCAATTTAAATATTAAAACCAATTTAAGGGTAAAAAAATCTAATAATTTATATTTCTTTTATTATTTACTAACAATTATAATTATTTACTAACGGAGAGTGGGGAGGCTGTATGGCGGAGAGTGGCGGCTGTGGCGGACAGTGGCGGCGGTGGCGGATAGTGGCGGCGGGCGGACAGTGGCGGCGGTGGCGGATAGTGGCGGCGGGCGGACAGTGGCGGCGGGCGGACAGTGGCGGCGGCGGGCGGACAGTGGCGGCGGCGGGCGGACAGTGGCGGCGGGCGGACAGTGGCGGCGGTGGCGGATAGTGGCGGCGGGAGGACAGTGGCGGCGGTGGCGGATAGTGGCGGCGGGCGGACAGTGGCGGCGGGCGGACAGTGGCGGCGGTGGCGGACAGTGGCGGCGGTGGCGGATAGTGGCGGCGGGCGGACAGTAGCGGCGGGCGGACAGTGGCGGTGGTGGCGGATAGTGGCGGCGGGCGGACAGTGGCGGCGGGCGGACATGGCGGCGGTGGCGGATAGTGGCGGCGGGCGTACAGTGGTGGCGGGCGGACAGGGCGGCGGCGGGCGGACAGTGGCGGCGGGCGGACAGTGGCGGCGGGCGGACAGTGGCGGCGGTGGCGGATAGTGGCGGCGGGCGGACAGTGGCGGCGGTGGCGGATAGTGGGTGCGGGTGGAGAGGGGGGCGGCGGGCGGACAGTGGCGGCGGGCGGACAGTGGCGGCGGTGGCGGATAGTGGCGGCGGGCGGACCGTGGCGGCTGTGGCGGCGGTGGTGGACAGTGGCGGCGGGCGGACAGTGGCGGCGGCGGGCGGACAGTGGTGGCGGCGGGCGGAGAGTGGTGGCGGCGGGCGGACAGTGGTGGCGGCGGGCGGACAGTGGTGGCGGCGGGCGGACAGTGGTGGCGGCGGGCGGACAGTGGTGGCGGCGGGCGGACAGTGGTGACGGTGGGCGGACAGTGGTGGCGGTGGCGGACAGTGGTGGCGGTGGCGGACAGTGGTGGCGGTGGCGGACAGTGGTGGCGGTGGCGGACAGTGGTGGCGGTGGCGGACAGTGGCGGACAGTGGCAGCGGTGGCGGACAGTGGCGGCGGTGGCGGACAGTGGCGGCGGTGGCGGACAGTGGCGGCGGTGGCGGACAGTGGCGGCGGTGGCGGACACTGACGGCTGTGTCTGGCGGTGGTGGCGGGCGGTGGCGGGCGGCGGCGGCTGTGATGAGCGGTGGCGGCTGTGGTGGGTGGTGGCGGCGGTGGTGGTGGGTGGTGGCGGGTGGCGGTGGTGGGTGGTGGCGGCGGTGGTGGTGGGTGATGGTGGCGGCGGCGGCTGGTGGTGGTGGGTGGTGGCGGCGGGTGGTGGGTGGTGGCGGCTGTGGTGGGTGGTGGCGATCGGCGGTGGTGGGGGCTGGTGGCGGCTGGCGGTGGCGGCTTGCAGTGGCGACTGTGGCAACGGGCGGTGACGGCTGATAGCGGGCGGTGGTGGCGGCTGGTGGCGGGCGGTGTCAGCTGGTGGCGGCTCGTGGTGACGGCTGGTGGCAGTGGCAGCTGATGGCGGCTGGTGGTGGCGGTGATGGCGGCTGGTGGTGTCGGCTGGCGGCTGGCGGTGGCGACTGTGGCAACGGGCGGTGGCGGCTGATGGCGGGCGGTGGTGGCGGCTGGTGGTGGTGGCAGCTGGTGGCGGCTGGTGGCGGGCGGTGGTGGCAGCTGGTGGCAGTGATGGCGGCTGGTGGTGGTGGTGGTGGTGATGGCGGCTGGTGGCGGGCGGTGGCGGGCGGTGGCGGGCGGTGGCGGCTTGTGGCGGCTGGTGGTGGCGGCGGTGGTGGGTGGTGGAGGTGGTGGGTGGTGGTGACGGCTGTGGTGGGTGGTGGCGGTGGTGTCGGCGGAGGCTGTGGTGGGTGGTGGTGGTGGCGGCGGCGGCTGTGGTGGGTGGTGGCGGCGGCGGCGGTGATGGGTGTTGGCGGCGGTGGTGGTGGGTGATGGTGGCGGCGGCGGCTGTGGTGGGTGGTGGCGGCGGCGGCGGTGATGGGTGTTGGCGGCGGTGGTGGTGGGTGGTGGTGGCGGCGGCGGTGATGGGTGGTGGCGGTGGTGGTGGTGGGTGGTGGTGGCGGCGGCGGCTGGTGGTGGTGGGTGGTGGCGGCGGGTGGCAGTGGTGGGTGGCGGTGGCTGGTGGCGGCTGGCGGCTCGTGGTGGGTGGTGGCGGTGGGTGGTGGGTGGCGGTGGCTGGTGGCGGGTGGCGGCTGGTGGTGGGTGGTGGCGGGTGGCGGCTGGTGGTGGGTGGTGGCAGGTGGCGGCTGGTGGCGGGTGGCGGATGGTGGTGGGTGGCGGGTGGCGGCGGGTGGCGGCTGGTGGCGGCCAGCTGGGACACACCCTTCCCCACTGAAGGTCTGAGCACAACTAACCATATGTCTCTCTCACCACCAGCCCAGTGTTGTCAGCTCGCGCTCTCAAAATGTTTCCTTCAGAGATTGTATATTATCTTTGAACAACAAGTTTGATTATCAAGGAAATAATGCATATATTATTGTCACATTAATACTGTGCAATATCTTATTACATTCCTGCTAAATAATTATAATTTGAAACAGGACAAAAAATCCAACATATATATAAAAACCAACATTAGAGATCACGAGGCCAAGGCCTAGGCCTATCTGTGACCACACATCCTGCTTTGCTGGCCTGCTACCCTCTCACACCTCACACTCTTAACTCTCTCATAATCACTCTCACTCTCAATCACTCTTATGCACTATTACTCACTCTTACTCTCAGTCATCCTTACTCACTCTTACTCTGTCACTCTTACTCTCTGTCACTCTTACTCTCTGTCACTGTTACTCTGTCACTCTTACTCTGTCACTCTTACTCTCTGTCACTCTTACTCTCTGTCACTCTTACTCTCTGTCACTCTTATTCTCTGTCACTCTTACTCTGTCATTCTTACTCACTCTCAGTCACCCTTACCCATTCATACTCACTCTCTCACTCTTACTCTCATACTCTTACTCTCAACTACTCTTACTCTCAGTCACTCTTACTCCCAATCACTCCTACTCCCAATCACTCCTACTCTCAATCACTCCTACTCTCATTCTTACTCTTACTCCCAATCACTCTTACTCTCAATCACTCTTATTCTCATTCTTACTCATACTCTCACTCTTACTCTTACTCCCAATCAATCTTACTCCCAATCACTCTTACTCTCAATCACTCTTACTCTCAGTCACTCTTACTCTCAATCACTCTTACTCTCATTCTTACTCTTACTCGCTCTTACTCTCAATCACTCTTATTCTCATTCTTACTCCTACTCCCAATCACTCTTACTCCCAATCACTCTTACTCTCACTCTTACTCCCAATCACTCTTACTCCCAATCACTCTTACTCTCAATCACTCTTACTCTCAATCACTCTTACTCTCACTAACTCTCAATCACTCTTACTCTCACTCTAACTCTCAATCACTCTTATGCACTATTACTCACTCTTACTCTCAGTCATCCTTACTCACTCTCATACTCACTCTTACTCTGTCATTCTTACTCTCTGTCACTCTTACTCTCTGTCACTCTTACTCTCTGTCACTCTTACTCTCTATCACTCTTACTCTGTCATTCTTACTCTGTCACTCTTACTCACTCTCAGTCACCCTTACCCATTCATACTCACTCTCTCACTCTTACTCTCATACTCTTACTCTCAATTACTTGTACTCTCAATCACTCTTACTCCTAATCACTCCTACTCCCAATCACTCCTACTCTCAATCACTCCTACTCTCATTCTTACTCTTACTCTTACTCCCAATCACTCTTACTCTCAATCACTCTTATTCTCATTCTTACTCTTACTCTCACTCTTACTCTTACTCCCAATCACTCTTACTCTCAATCACTCTTACTCTCAATCACTCTTACTCTCAATCACTCTTACTCTCGATCACTCTTACTCTCATTCTTACTCTTACTCACTCTTACTCTCAATCACTCTTATTCTCATTCTTACTCCTACTCTCACTCTTACTCCTACTCCCAATCACTCTTACTCCCAATCACTCTTATTCTCAATCACTCTTACTCCCAATCACTCTTACTCCCAATCACTCTTACTCTCAATCACTCTTACTCTCAATCACTCTTACTCTCAATCACTCTTACTCTCAATCACTCTTACTCTCACTAACTCTCAATCACTCTTACTCTCACTCTAACTCTCAATCACTCTTACTCTCATACTCACCCTTACTCTCAATCACTTTTACTATCACTCTTACTCATTCTGTCACCCTTACTCTCACTCTTACTCACTCTGTCACTCTTACTCACTCTCAGTCACTCTTACTTATACTCACACTTACACACTCTCTGGCACTCTCACTCACCTTCAGTCACTCTTACTCACTCTTACCCACTCTCGCTCACTCTTACTCACTCGACTAGTTAATAAGAACACGCAAATATAAGACAACTAAACGTTTTCAGATTCTTTCACACCACTTTCCAGCAACTTTTATAATTTATATAAATTATCTTAGGGAATAATACATAAATTATATATTTAAACATGATATTAGTGTTTAGTGGAATGCATAAGGAGTCAATATTGTGTTAAAAAGAGCGATTTTTAGAAAATTTGGTAAACTACTTTTTTCTGATCATATTATAACAAAATGGATTTTGAACGTTTCACTCAGCCAATATATATCATTCACAATTTTTTAATGAATTTTACAAAAAAAAAACATAAATTTATATTTAAACATGTAAAAACTATTTGTAATACATTAGGAACAAAAAAGTTGTAGAAAAACAATTTATTATAAAACATTTGTGTTTGGATTTTTTGATTAAAAGTTTCTCAAAGGCTCTCCTGCACCATTCTCAATGCAAATCATTCCCACGCCTATGGGAAGAGATAGACAAACGTTTTCTAGATGATTTGTGTTTGCTGGGCCATCGCTGCTCTCAGAAATTTGCATTTTTTCGTTATAAAAATTCGTAATTTCAAACAGCGATATCTTGCAGAGAGCCGGAATTTGTCCTCCAAAATATGGCTCATGCGTCGAATTTGGGATGTTTGGGATATTTTGAAAACTGCAGTTAGGGTTGGGCAAAATGTGATCCATCGCCGCTTTCAATAAGTGGCATATTTTCGGTATAAAAAGTTGTAATTTCAAACTGCGAATACGTGCAGAGAGCGAAAATTTGGCTCAAAAATATGGCACTAGCTTCGAATTTGGGATGTTTGGAATATTTTGAAAACTGCAGGGAGTGTTTGGGCAAAATATGACCCATCGCTGCTCTCAGTAATTGGCATATACTCGGTATAAAAATTCGTAATTTTAAACTGCGAATACGTGCAGAGAGCCAGAATTTGGCTCCAAAATTTGGCTCAACCTTTGAATTTTGGACGTTTAGGTTTGTTTTCAAAACTACAGGGAGGGTTTGGGCAAAATGTGATCCTTCGCTGCTTTAAGTAATTTACATTTTTTCCTTAAAAAAAGTCGTAATTTTATACAGCGAATACATGCAGAGAGCAAGAATTTAGCTCCAAAATATGGCTCAAGGGTCGAATTTGGGATTTTTTTGGATATTTTGTAAACTGCAGGGGGGGTTAGGCAAAATGTGACCCATAGATGCTCTCAGTAATTGGCATATTTCAGTATAAAAAGTCGTAATTATAAACTGCGAATACGTGCAGAGAGCCAGAATTTGGCTCCAAAATATGGCTCAAGCGTCGAATTTTGGGATGTTTTGGATATTTTTAAAACTGCATGGAGGGGTTGGGTCAAAATGTGATCCATCGCCGATTTTAGTAATTTGCATATTTTCGGTATAAAAAGCCGTAATTTTAAACTGCGAATACGAGCATAAAGACAGAATTTGGCTCCAAAATATGGCTCAAGGGTCGAATTTGGGATGTTTGTAAAATTTTGAGAACTGCATAGAGGTTTATGCAAAATGTGACCCATTGCCGCTATCAGTAATTGGCATATTTTCAGTGTAGAAAGTCGTAATTTCAAACTGCAAATACGTGCAGAGAGCCAGAATTTGGCTCCAAAATATGGCTCAAGGGTCGAATTTGGGATGTTTTTGATATTTTGAAAACTGCAAGGAGAGTTTTGGAAAAATGTGAATCATCACCGTTTTCAGTAATTGACATATTTTCGGTATAAAATGTCGTAATTTAAAAATGCAAATACGTGCAGGGAGCCAGAATTTGACTTCAAATTTTGGCTCAAGCGTCGAATTTGGGACGTTTGGGATTTTTTGAAAACTGCAGGGATGGTTTGGGCAAAATTGTGATCCATCGCCGCTTTCAGTAATTAACATATTTTCGTTATAAAAATTCGTAATTTCAAAATGCGAATACGCGCAGTGAGCCAGAATTTGGCTCCAAAATATGTCTCAATGGTCGAATTTGAGATGTTTGGGATATTCTGAAAACTGCAGGTGGGGGGGGGGGTGGGGGAGTTTGGGCAAAATGTGACTAATCGCTGCTCTCAGTATTTGGCATATTTTCGGTATAAGAACTCGTAATTTCAAACTGTGAATACTTGCAGAGAGCCAGAATTTAGCTCCAAAATATGGCTCAAGGGTCGAAATTGGGATGTTTATGACATTTTGAAAACTGCAGGGGGGTTTGTGCAAAATGTGACCCATCGCCTGCTCACATTAATTGGCATATTTTCGGTATAAAAAGTCGTAGTTTCAAACTGCGAATATGTACAGAGAGCCAGAATTTTTGTCCAAAATATGGCTCAAGCGTCGAATTTGAGATTTTGTGGATATTTTAAAAACTGCAGGGTGGGTTTGGGCAAAATGTGACCCATCGCTGCTCTCAGTAATTGGCATTTTTTCGGTATAAAATTCTTTATTTCAAACTGCGAATACGTGCAGAGAGCGAGAATTTGGCTCCAAAATATGGCTGAAGCGTCGAATTTGGGATGTTTGGTATACCATGAAAACTGCATGGGGGGGGGGGGGGGGGAGCAAAATGTGACCCATCGCCACTTTCAGTATTTGGCATATTTTCGGTATAAAAAGTCGTAATTTCAAACTGCGAATACGTGCTGAGAGCCAGAATTTGGCTCCAAAATATAGTTCAAGCGTCGAATTTGGAATGTTTCGGATATTTTCAAAACTGCACGGTGGGTTTGGGGAAAATGTGACCCATCGCCGATCACAGTAATTGGAATATTTTCTTTATAAAGTTCGTAATTTCAAACTGCGAATACATGCAGAGCCAGAATTTGGCTCCAAAATGTGGCTCACGCGTCGAATTTGGGATGTTTGACATACTTTAAAAACTGCAGGGGGGGGGGGGGCGAAATGTGACCCATCGCTGCTCTCAGTAATTGGCATATTTTCGGTATAAAGTTCGTAATTTCAAACTGCGAATACGTGCACAGAGCCAGAAATTGGCTCCAAAATACGGCTCAAGCGTTGAATTTGGGATGTTTGGGATATTTTGAAAACTGAAGGGGGGTTTGGGCAAAAATGTGACCCATCGCTGTTCACAGTAATTGGCATATTTTCGGTATAAAAAGTTGTAATTTCAAACTACGAATACGCACAGAGAGCCAGAATTTGGGTCCAAAACATGGCTCAAGCGTCGAATTTGGGATGTTTGGGATATTTTAAAAACTGCACTGTGGGTTTGGGCAAAATGTGACCCATCGCTGCTCTCAGTAATTGGCATATTTTCGGTATATAAAGTCGTAATTTCAAACGGCAATTACGTGCAGAGAGCCAGAATTTGGCTCCATAATATGGCTCAAGGGTTGAATTTGGGATGTTTGGGATATTTTCAAAACTGCAGGGGGGGGGGGGGGGGGGTTTGGGCAAAGTGTGACTTTTCGCCGCTTTCAGTATTTGGCATATTTTCGGTATAAAAAGACATAATTTCAAACTGCGAATACGTGCTGAAAGCCAGAATTTGGCTCTAAAATATAGCTCAAGCGTCGAATTTGGGATGTTTGGGAATATTTGGAAAACTGAGGGGGGTTTTGGGCAAAATGTGACCTATCGCTGTTCACAGTAATTGGCATATTTTCGGTATAAAAAGTCGTAATTTCAAACTACGAATACTCACAGGGAGCCAGAATTTGGGTCCAAAACATGGCTCAAGCGTCGAATTTGGGATTTTTGGGATATTTTGATAACTGCAGGGAGTGTTTGGGCAGAATGTGACCCATCGCTGCTCTCAGTAATTGGCATATACTCAGTATAAAAAGTCGTAACTTTAAACTGCGAAAACGTGCAAAGAGCCAGAATTTGGCTCCAAAATATAGCTCAAGGGTCGAATTTGGTATTTTGGGATATTTTGAAAACTGCTGGGAGGGTTTGGGAAAAAAATGATCCATCGCCGATTTCAGTAATTGGCATATTTTCAATATAAAAAGTCGTAATTTCAAACTGCGAATACGTGCAGAAAGCCAGAATTTGGCTCCAAAATATGGCTCAAGGGTTGAATTTGGAATGTTTATGATATTTTGAAAACTGCAGGGGGGTATGGGCAAAATGTGACCCCATTGCTGCTCTCAATAATTGGCATATTTTCGGTATAAAAAGTCGTAATTTCAAACTGCGAATACGTGCAGAGAGCCTGAATTTGGCTCCAAAATATGGCTCAAGGGTCGAATTTGGGATGTTTGTTAAATTTGTAAAACTACAGGGGGGTTTCTGCAAAATGTGACCCATCGCCGCTCTCAGTAATTGGCATATTTTCGGTGTAGAAAGTCGTAATTTCAAACGGCGAATACGTGCCGAGAGCCAGAATTTACCTCCTACATATGGGCTCAAGTGTCGAATTTTGGACGTTTGGGATATTTCGAAAACTGCAGGAAGTGTTTGGACAAAATGTGATCCATCGCCGCGTTCTGTAATTCCATATTTTTCCGTATAAAAAGACGTAATTTTAAACGGCGAATACATGCAGAGAGCCAGAATTTGGCTACAAAATATGGCTCAAGGGTCGAATTTGGGATGTATGGGATATTTTGAAAACTGCATTTAGGGGTTGGGCTAAATGTGATCCATCGCCGCTCTCAGTAATTGGCATATTTTCGGTATAAAAAGACGTAAGTTCAAACTGCGAATACGTGCAGAGAGCTAGAATTTGGCTCCAAAATATGGCACAAGCGTCGAATTTGGGATGTTTGGGATACTTTGAAAAGTATCCCAAGTAAGCATTTTGCCCAAACTCCCCCTGCAGTTTTGAAAATATCCCAAACATCCCAAATTCGATACTTGAGCCATATTTTGGAGCCATATCCGCTCTGTGCACGGATTCACCGTTTGAAATTACGACTTTTTATACCGAAAATATGCAAATTTCTGAGAGCAGCTATGGGTCACAATTTGCACCCCCCCCCTGCAGTTTTTATAGTATCCCAAACATCTCAAATTCGACGCTTGAGCCATGTTATGGACCCAAATTCTGGATCTCTTTGAGTATTCGTAGTTTGAAATTACGAATTTTTATACCGAAAATATGCCAATTACTGTGAACAAGCGATGGGTCACATTTTGCCGAAACCCCCTTTCACTTTTCAAAATATCCCATACATCCCAAATTCGACGGTTGAGCCATATTTTCGAGCCAAATTCTGGCTCACTGTACGTATTCGTCATTTGAAATTACGACTTTTTATACCGAAAATGTGCAAATTTCTGAGAGCAGCGATGGGTCACTTTTTGCCCAAACAGCCCCTGTAGTCTTCAAAATATTCCAAACATCCCAAATTCGACGCTTGAACCATATTTTGGACCCAAATTCTGGCTCTCTGCACGTATTCGCAGTTTGAAATTACGACTTTTTTTTACCGAAAATATGCTAATTACTGAGAGCAGCGAAGGGTCACATTCTGCCCGAACCCCCACTGCAGTTTTCAAAATATCCCAAACATCCCAAATTCGACGCTTGAGCCATATTTTGGAGTCAAATTCTTGCTCTCTGCACGTATTCGTAGTTTGAAATTACGAATTTTTATACCGAATATATGGTAATTACTTAGAGCGGCGATGGGTCACATTTTTCCCAAACTTCCTGCAGTTTTCAAAATATTCCAAACATCCCAATATCGACCCTTGAGCCATATTTTGGAGCCAAATTCTGTCTCTCGGCACGTATTCGCAGTTTGAAATTACGACTTTTTATACCGAAAATATGCCAATTACTGAGAGCAGCGATGGGTCACATTTTGCCCAAACCCCCACTGCAGTTTTCAAAATATCCCAAACATCCCCAACTCGACGACTGAGCAATATTTTGAAACCAAATTAAGGCTCTCTGCACGTATTCATAGTTTGAATTTACGACTTTTTATACCGAAAAAATGCTAAATACTGAGAGCGGCGATGGGTCACATTTTATCCAACCCCCCCCCCCTCTAAACAAAAGATATTGAAAAAGGGGGGTGTTCTGTTTTTATTGCATATATCGACGTTTCAGCCGGATTAGAGCGGTTTTACGTGTACATCTTCAATCGGTAATATAAACGAAAAATCAGGAACATTTTAGTTAATACTAATGAAAACACCTTGATTTTTATCATTTGTATTGGAAACAACATCTTTATATGTCTTTTCTTGGATCTAATTAATACAGAATCTCGCTTTATGATTTGAAGTTTAAATCCTCAAATTTGGTGAAATTTCAACTTTTTCACGTTTTTCATGTAGTGTGATTTTACGTAAATATGTTCGTTTTTACCAATATTTCGAGAATACATCATGTTTTCTTACGATATGTAATTTGGGCTTCAAATCTCAGAATTTCGCATAATATTGCATTTTTAAGCAAGTTTTCCTGCATTTTGTTTTGTACTAAAAATATTGAAATTAGCATTATTTTGACGTTTATCATCCCCTTTTCCTTTATGTGATATAAACAAAATATCGTCGAATTAGGCAATATTTTGCTGTTTTTCCACGTTTTTGTGAATTTTATATTTATTATTATTAATTCATTAAATATACGAATAAAAATTATGCAAACACATAATTGATTAGAAATTAACCATAAATACTTCATTTACAATCAACTATTTGTTTCTCGTTAAAATACTGAGTAAGATATTGAAAAGGGGAGAAGTTCTCTTTTTATTGCATATATCGACGTTTCAGCCGAATTAGAGTGGTTTTACGTGTACATCTTCCATCGGTATTATAAACGGAAAATCAGGAACATTTTAGTTAATTCTAATGAAAACATTGATTTTTATCATTTGTATTGGAAACAACATTTTCATATGTCTTTTCGTGGATCTAAATAATACGAAGCCTCGCTTTATGGTTTGAAGTTAAAATCCTTGTTATGGCCCTATTGGGACGCAACCGGGTTCTTCTCTGATGTTATTAGAGTCTGGGAATCTGGCCCCAAGTTAGTAGAGGCTTTCAAGGGGTGTGTTTCGTAACGAAAGGTAAATTAGAGGGGGAGGGATACAATTCTTCTGATTTATATATATATTCACCACCACCATAAATAAATATATAACAGTTGCACACAGGGGTTATTACTACACGATTATGTACAAGCTTGTCTTCCTCCGAAGACACAGAATGCTCCACGGTGCTCACAATGAATTTTCTATGATTCTCTTGGCGAATCTACCCTGGCCACAGGCAAGCCAAATCACAGTTCCACTGGGTGCTCCGTTGTGGAGGCCTTCAACCACAATCCAGCCTGTAGCTGGCTCGTTCCGATCAGCTCCGCTGTGTAGGCCACTCCACGACCGATACTAGGGTTAAAACATATCCCAAACATCCCAAATTCGACGCTTGAGCTATATTTTGGACCCAAATTCTGTCTCTCTGCATGTATTCGCAGTTTGAAATTACAACTTTTCATACCGAAAAAGTATCCCAAACATCCCAAATTCGACCCTTGAGCCATATTTTGGTTGTTTGCACGTATTCGTAGTTAGAAATTAAGAATTTTATACCGAAAATATGCCAATTACTGAGAGCAGCGATGGGTCACATTTTGCCAATCCCACCCTGCAGTTTTTGAAATATCCCGAACATCCCAAAATCGACGCTTGAGATATATTTTGGACCCAAATTCTAGCTCTCTGCACGTATTCGCAGTTTGAAATTACGACTTTTTATACCGAAAATATGCCAATTACTGTGAGCGGCGATGGGTTACATTTTGCCCAAACCCCACTGCAGTTTTCAAAATATTCCGTCATTCCCAAATTCGACGCTTGAGCCATATTTTGGAGCCAAATTCTGGCTCTGTGCACGTATTCGCAGAATGAAATTACGAACGTTATACCAAAAATATACCAATTACTTAGAGCGGCGATGGGTCACATTTTCCTCAATCCCACCCTGCAGTTTTGAAAATATCCGAAACATCCCAAATTCGACACTTGAGCTATAATTTTGAGCCAAATTCTGGCTCTCAGCACGTATTAGTAGTTTGAAATTACGAATTTTTATACCTAAAATATGCCAAATACTGAGAGCGGCGATGGGTCACAGTTTGCCCAAACGCCCCCAGCAGTTTTCAAAATATCCCAAACATCCCAAATTTGACACTTGAAACATATTTTGGAGCCAAATTCTGGCTCTGTGCACGTATTCGCAGTTTGAAATTACGAATTTATACCAAAAATATGCCAATTACTGAGAGCAGCGATGGGTCACATTTTGCCCAAACCCACCCTGCCGTTTTGAAAATATCCGAAACATCTAAAAATTAGTCGCTTGAGCTTTAATTTGGAGCCAAATTCTGGCTCTCAGCACGTATTCACAGTTTGAAATTACGACTTTTTATACCGGAAATATGCTAAATACTGAATGCAGAGATGGGTCACATTTTGCCCAATCCCCCCCAGCAATTTTCAAAATATCACATACATCCCAAATTCAACACTTGAGCCATATTTAGGAGCCAAATTTTCTCTCTCTGCACGTATTCGCAGTTTGAACTTACGACTTTTTATACCGAAAATATGCCAATTACTGCATGCGGTGAAGGATCACATTTTGCCCAAACCCTCCCTGCAGTTTTCAAAATATCCCAAACATCCCAAATTCGACGCTTGAGTCCTATTTTGGAGCCAAATTCTGGCTCTCTACACGTATTCGCCGTTCGGAATTACGACTTTTTATACCGGAAATATGCAAATTTCTGAGAGCAGCGATGGGTCACATTTTGCCCCCCCTCCCCCTGCAGTTTTCATAGTATCCCAAACATCTCAAATTCGACGCTTGAGCCATATTTTGGAGCCAAATTCTCGCTCTCTGCAGGTATTCGCAGTTTGAAATTAAGAATTTTATACCGAAAATAGGCCAATTACTGAGAGCAGCGATGGGTCACATTTTGTCCAAACCCACTCTGCAGTTTTCAAAATATCCCTAATATCCCAAATTCGACACTTGAGCCATATTTTGGACCCAAATTCTGGCTCTGTATTTATTCACCGTTTGAAATTACGACTTTTTATACCGAAAATATCCCAATTACTGTGAGCAGCGATGGGTCACATTTTGCCCAAACCCCCCTGCAGTTTTCAAAATGTTCCAAACATCCCAATTTCGACCCTTGAGCCATATTTTGTAGCCAAATTCTGGCTCTCTGCACGTATTTGCAGTATGAAATTACGACTTCTTATACCGAAAATATGCCAAATACTGAGAGCGGCGATTAGTCACATTTTGCCCAAACCCTCCCTGCAGTTTTCAAAATGTCCCAAACATCCCAAATTCGACGCTTGAGCAATATTTTGGAGCCAAATTCTCGCTCTCTGCACGTATTCACAGTTTGAAGTTACGAATTTGTGTACCGAATATATGTTAATATATTTTTAATATCATTTTTATCGTGTATCATTTTAATATCATTTTTATCGTATATTTAATGAATTAATACCAATAAACTGAAAATTTACAAAAATGTCGAAAAACAGCAAAATATTGCCTAATTCGATGATATTTTGTTTATATCACATAAAGGAAAAGGGGGATGTTAAACGTCAAATTATTGCTAAATTCGATGATGTTTAGTACGAAACAAAATGCAAGAAAACTTGCTTAAAATGCAATATTATGCGAAAATCTGAGATATGAAGGCCAAATCACATATCGTGATACTATATGAAATAGCATCGAAATATTGGTAAAATGAATATATTTACGTAATATGAAAAACGAAAAAAGTCAATATTATTCCAAATTTCAGGATTTTAACTTCGAATCATAAAGCGAGGTTCGTATTATTTAGATCCAAGAAAAGACATATGACAATGTTGTTTCCAATACAAATGATAAAAAATTAATGTGTTTTCATTAGAATTAACTAAAATGTTCCTAATTTTCCGTTTGTATTACCAATGGAAGATGTACACATAAAACCGCTCTATTCCGGCTGAAACGTCGATATATGCAATAAAACCCGAACTTCTCCCCTTTTCAATATCTTACTCAGTATTTCAACGAGAAACAAACTGATGATTGAAATGAAGTATTTAAGGTTATTATCTAATCAATTATGTGTTTGTATCATTTTATCGTATATTTAATGAATTAATACCAATAAACTGGAAATTAACAAAAACGTGTAAAACAGCAAAATATTGCCTAATTCGATGATATTTTGTTTATATCACATAAAAGAAAAGGGGGATGATAAACGTCAAAATATTACTAAATTCGATGATTTTTAGTAGGAAACAAAATGGAAGAAAACTTGCTTAAAATGCAATATTATGCGAAATTCTGAGATATGAAGGCCAAATCACAAATCGTAATACTACATGAAAAAGTATCGAAATATTGGTAAAAATGAATATATTAACGTAATATCAAACTACAAGAAAAACGTGAAAAAAGTCACTATTTTATCAAATTTGAGGATTTTAACTTCGAATCATAACGCGAGGTTTCGTATTATTTAGATCCAAGAAAAGACATATGACAATGTTGATTTTTAATACAAATGATAAAAATCAATGTGTTTTCATTAGAATGAAGTAAAATGTTCCTGATTTTCCGTTTATATTACCGATGGAAGATGTACACGTAAAACCGCACAACTCCGGCTGAAACGTCGATATATGCAATAAAAACCAAACTTCTCCTCCTTTCAATATCTTACTTAGTATTTCAACGAGAAACAAATAGATGATTGAAGATGAAGTATTTAAGTTTATTATCTTATCAATTACGTGTTTGCATCATTTTTATCGTATATTTAATGAATTAATACCAATAAACTGAAAATTCACCAAAACGTGGAAAAACGGCTAAAATATTGCCTAATTCGATGATATTTTGTTTAAATCACATAAAGGAAAAGGGGATGATAAACGTCAAATTATTGCTAAATTCGATGATGTTTAGTACGAAACAAAATGCAAGAAAACTTGCTTAAAATTCAATATTATGCGAAAATCTGTGATATGAATTCCAAATCACATATCGTGATACTATATGAAATAGTATCGAAATATTGGTAAAAATTAATATATTTACGTAATATCAAACTACATGAAAAACGTGAAAAAATTCAATATTATTCCAAATTTGAGGATTTTAACTTCGAATCATAAAGAGAGGTTTCGTGTTATTTAGATTCAAGAAAAGACATATGACAATGTTGTTTCCAATACAAATGATAAAAAATCAATGTGTTTTCTTTAGAATTAACTAAAATGTTCCTGATTTTTCGTTTATATTACCGATGGAAGATGTACACGTAAAACCGCTCTATTCCGGCTGAAACGTCGATGTACGCAATAAAAACCGAACTTCTCCCCTTTTCAATATCTTACTCAGTATTTTAACGAGAAACAAATAGATGATTGAAAATGAAGTATTTAAGGTTATTATCTAATCAATTATGTGTTTGTATCATTTTTATCATATATTTAATGAATTAATACCAATAAACTGGGAATTCACAAAAACGTGGAAAAACAGCAAAATATTGCCTAATTCGATGATATTTTGTTTATATCACATAAAAGAAAAGGGGGATGATAAACGTCAAAATATTGCTAAATTCGATTATTTTTAGTATGAAACAAAATGCAAGAAAACTTGCTTAAAATGCAATATTATGCTAAAATCTGAGATATGAAGGTCAAATCACATATCGTAATACTTCATGAAATAGTATCGAAATATTTGTAAAAATGAATATATTTACGTAATATCAAACTACATGAAAAACGTGAAAAAGTCACTATTATTCCAAATTTGTGGATTTTAACTTCGAATCATAAAGCGAGGTTTCGTATTATATAGATCCATGAAAAGACCTATGACATCATTGTTTCCAATACAAATGATAAAAATCAATGTGTTTTCATTAGAATTACCTAAAATGTTCCTGATTTTCCGTTTATATTACCGACGGAAGATGTACACGTATACCCGTTCAATTCCAGCTGAAACGTCGATATATGCAATAAAAACCGACATTTCTCCCCTTTTCAATATCTTACTCAGTATTTTAGTGAGAAACAAATAGTTGACTGAAAATGAGGTATTTAAGGTTAATTTTTAATCAATTACGTGTTTGCATCATTTTTATCGTTTATTTAATGAATTATTAACAATAAACTGAAAATTCGCAAAAACGTGGAAAAACGGCAAAATATTGCCTAAGTCGATGATATTTGGTTTAAATCGCATAAAGAAAAGGGATAATAAACGTCAAAATATTGCTAAATTCGATGATGTTTAGTACGAAACAAAATGCATGAAAACTTGCTTAAAATGCAATATTATGCGAAATTCTGATATTTGAAGGCCAAATCACAAATCGTAATACTACATGAAAAAGTATCGAAATATTGGTAAAAATGAATATATTAACGTAATATCAAACTACATGAAAAACGTGAAAAAAGTCACTATTATACAAAATTTGAGGATTTTAACTTCGAATTATAACGCGATTTTTCGTATTATTTCAATCCAAGAAAAGACATATTGACAATGTTGTTTCCAATACAAATGATAAAAATCAATGTGTTTTCATTAGAATTAACTAAAATGTTCCTGATTTTCCGTTTATATTACCGACGGAAGATGTACACGTATAACCGTTCAATTCCAGCTGAAAACGTCGATATAAGCAATAAAACCGAACTTCTCCCTTTTCAATATCTTCCACAATTCTCCCTAGTGCTAGCTGGTAACATTCTAAAGCTGGAAACCTGAGTGTTATGACCCTGGGTTCCTCAGTGGAAACCAGAGGTCAATATTGAGCTAAATAACTGCCTATAGTAGGGAAACACATCACGAGGTGCATTTGTTTGTATCTTCCCTGCCAGACGTAAGACTATTCTTGTTTCTCAAAGAGCATTAAAGACTGAGCTTGGGGTTGATTATTAAATAATAAAATAGGCACCAACTATGTTTACTAATACTTTCTAATCATTTGTAAAGTAAACCTGAGTAAACTTGGGATAGGAATGCTGTACGATTGGTTGAGTAGTCTGCTGGCAGCGAGTTAACTAAGAGAGAAGAGTGGAGATTGGCTCTCTGGCTGGCGTTTGTGGTGTCGAGAACGACTCTGTGGCTGCACCTCTCCTCTTCTACTTTTCCTCTTACCTTAAGTTAAGTATGTCCTGTGTTGTAAGTGTGCCTACTCTGGTAGGGAAGATTGGTGAGACCTGGGGGTAGTATTTGCCAGTGTTTTGGGTACCCCTAAGTGATGTGTTGTGTTGTATTAGGGTACCACGTGGTCTCACTACCCTAAGCTGCATCAAACTTCAGTTCTTATCCAGTAGTACTTACCCTAGCTTGTTCACAGTGTAAACCTTGTATCCTGCCTAAGTGGACCAAGGCTTTTAACGTAAGATAGGGTGGTAAAGTAATTATTATTACTGTTATTGGTGTGAGTGTATATGGGGGGTTGTTAAGGGGTTAATAAATAAATAGTTAGTTAAAGGAGTATCCATTCTTCCTGTGTGGGAGATCTATGATCTACCTCTAGAATGACATGATCTAGTAGCAGTTATTATTACTGTGGATAGTTTATTTTGGGGGCCGGGCCTTTAGTTCTCCCATATTTGATAACTCTTAATGCTAACTACTGCCCCTACATCAATGTTATACTAGACTCCCCAAAGAACACGCATTCATATGTAACAAGTGGTTGGCCTGACTGGGAGGAACAATAAATTAAAAAAAAAAAAAAAAAATTTGAGTTCCAAAACTAAAAATTCTTGTTTTTTCGCAGAACGGTTGTGTGTTAGCCTAGGGTTCAGCTCATCTAGCAAAGGATTTATTTTTACTGACTGGACACCTAGCTGGATCTCTTCACGATTGAGGTAAGTGTTGCCTGCAAATTTTTGTTTTTTCCAATTTTTATTTTTTAATTTTTTCTTTGGCTAGGAGCTAAATTAATTAGTGATGGAGGCTAAAATGCAGGAACTGGCAAAGGATCCTTCAGTGGTAGAGATCAAGAAGCTTACCAAGTCTAATTTAGTATTGTTAGGCAAGGAATTTGGCCTAGAATCTCAAGAACGGCGAAGGTTAGGAGAAATAGAAACAATTGAACGGAAGCTACAAGAATCATACAAAACCCAGGAGAGGCAAAGAGAGCAAAAGGCCATCAGTGAAATAGAAAGAAATCCGAAATATTCTTTCTCCTATGCAAAATCAAGATCAAAATCCACATCTAGTATCGGGCCCCTGCGAAAGGGAGATGGAACTTTCACCGATGACAATAAAGAAATGAGCAAGCTACTGAGGACGCAGTACGACTCTGTTTTCAGCGAGCCTTTAAACACACTAAAGATTGATAACCCAAATGAATTTTTCATGGATACGATACCAACATCAAATCATATATCAGACGTCACGCTATCCCCACTGGATTTTGAAGAAGCCAATAAACAGTATGCCTATGCACTCTGCACCAGGCCCGGATTCTTGGAACTCCATATTCATAAAAGAACTGTAAAAAACCACTATCGCAGGCCCTCCACATTCTGTGGAGACAAAGCCTAGATACTGGCGTTATTCCTGATATACTAAAAACAGCAGAGATAGCAACCACTTCATAAAGGAGGAAATAGGCAGAGGCAAAAAAATTACAGACCGATAGCACTAACATCGCACATTATAAAAGTTTTTGAGAGAGTGCTAAGAAGTAAAATCACAAAATACATGGAATCACAGCAACTCCATAACCCCGGACACATGGTTTCAGAACAGGGCGCTCTTGCTTGTCACAGTTGCTGGACCACTATGATATGGCATTAGATGCTATGGAAGACAAACATAACGCGGATGTAATTTACACAGATTTCGCAAAAGCTTTTGATAAATGTGACCATGGTGTTATTGCACATAAAATGCGTTCAAAAATAATTACCGGAAAAATAGGCAGATGGATCTACAATTTCCTGACCAACAGAACCCAATGTGTAATAGTCAACAAAATAAAGTCCAGGCCATCAACCGTGAAGAGCTCAGTCCCCCAGGGTACTGTGCTTGCTCCAGTACTTTTTCTCATCCTCATTTCGGACATAGACAAGAACACAACCTATAGCACTGTATCATCCTTTGCAGATGACACTAGGATCTTCATGAGAGTAGGCAACATAGAGGACACGGCGAACCTCCAGTCAGATGTAGACCAGGTCTTTCTATGGGCTACAGAAAATAATATGGTGTTTAACGAAGATTAGTTCCAGCTCATGCGCTGTGGAAAAAATGAAAATATAAAAACGGAAACCACGTACAAAACTCAGGCAAATCATAACATAGAACGAAAAGGCAATGTAAAGGATCTGGGTGTACTCATGTCGGAAGACCTTACCTTTAAAGAACACAATAAAGTAGCCGTCACAACTGCAAGAAAAATGACAGGTTGGATAACAAGAACTTTTCACACTAGAGATGCTATACCGATGATGATACTTTTCAAAACGCTTGTGCTCTCTAGAGTAGAGTACTGCTGCACAATGACAGCACCTTTCAATGCTGGAGAAATTGCTGACCTGGAGAGCGTGCAAAGATCCTTTACTGCTAGAGTCCACTCAGTAAAACATCTAAACTATTGGGGCCGACTGAAGAGCCTAACACTGTACTCCCTTGAGCGCAGGCGGAGAGGTACATAATAATTTACACGTGGAAAATATTAGAGGGGCCTGGTCCCAAACCTGCACACAGAAATAACATCACATGAGACCAGAAGACATGGCAGGATGTGCAGAATACCCCCATTGAAAACAAAGGTGCAACTGGTACTCTGAGAGAGACTCTATCAACATCAGAGGTCCGAGACTGTTCAACACGCTTCCACTACACATAAGGGGCATAACTGGCAGACCCCTCACACTGTTCAAGAGAGAACTGGATAAGCACCTCCAAAGGATACCTGATCAACCAGCCTGTGACTCATACGTCAGGCTGCGAGCAGCCGCGTCCAACAGCCTGGTTGATCAGTCCGGCAACGAGGAGGCCTCGTAGACGACCGGGCCGCGGGGACGCTAAGCTCCGGAAGCACCTCAAGGTAACCTCAAGGTTGAGTTAAATTGACGCGGATAAAAAGTGGACTTTGGTGAATGAAATATTACAACATTGTATGGATCAAGAAATATTGCCAGCTGATACACCTTTATGCCAACCTAGCCAATCGGAAAATGCAGCTCATAGGGACAGAGAGATAGCTCTAGAGTTAGCAAAAATAAGACTAGAGGAGCAAAAACTCAAAACCGAAGTGGCTAAAATTAGAGCGAATGCCACTGGACCACCACCTGCCAGGGATTCAAACCCAAGCATTATGAAAAAAGCATAACCTGCCTGAATTTTCAGTGTCGGACCTTGAAAGGTTTTTCAACCATTTTCAGAGATTGGCTATGTCCATGAACTGGCCAAAGGAAGAGTGGGGGAAAATCCTACAGGGAAGACTTAGGGGTAAGGCCCAAGATTATTTTTATAAATATGCCTCATGAAGAGTGTTTTGAATATGATAAAGTCAGGGAACGTATTTTGCGGCCATATGAAATTACTCCTGAAGCTCACCGCCAAGCTTATCACAACCTTAGGTCTACTCTTTAACCAACTACTCACTGAATTTGCTAATGATCAAATTAGATTGTTTGATAAATGGATTTGCTCAGCTAAAGCCGAAACACACGAGGCATTAAGAATGTAGTCCTAATGGAACAATTTATAGATATTATGCCAGAGAATGTTTCACATTACATTAGAAGTAGAGTAGAGGTTGATTCTAAAATAGGGAATTTGGCCAAGATGGTAGAAAACTACCAGTTGGCGGGTAAAAGGCCCAATAAAAATAATTATACCCCACAGAGTAGCAAAACTTATACCCACAGCCAGTCCAGACCAGCGCATTCTAACCCTTTAACTACTGCACCTTCTGTTTCAGACATAACTAACCCTGTTAAATTGTCTAACCCCACGACACCTAAAAGTGAACCGAAGGGTAATTCTGTTAGTAATGTCTCTTCTCCCCGACGTATCTGTGGTCACTGTAAACGTCCAAACCACGTTATTAGCCGTTGTTGGCAACTGTACCCGGAAAAAAGACCCAATGCTCTAGTTGTGACACAGGGCTTGAGGCCTTCGGAAGGGTTAGGGAGTAAGACCTCCAACCCGCAGTGGTTGGACTTGTTTACCCCATTCTTATCGAAAGGGAGACTACTTTTTGTCTGAGGGTTCTTCCTGGAAGGACGTGGTGATCTTCCGAGACACCGGTGTCATCCAGACTTTAATTTTAGAGAGTGCTTTGCAAGGTGCCAACACTCTCGACACTGGAGAGGTGGTACTGGTCGAGGGTGTCACTAGTGATACTCGAGCAGTACCCCTCCATAAGGTTACCCTGGAATCTGATTTCCACAAGGGTGTTTGTACAGTCGGAGTCACTGCGTACCTACCTTTCCCTAATGTTGATGTAATAGTTGGTAATGATTTAGCAGGGGATAAGGTAGGGGACTCCAGACTGCCTATTATGTTGCCTACCCCTAAGGTTTGCCTGGATCCACCCGCCGCAGAGGATAATGTTGTGTACCCTGCGTGCGCGGTGACCAGGTCTATGGGACTTAAATGTAAGGGAAGCCCTGTGCTTGCCAAGGTGGTAAATCCCGAGGACACGAGGAACTTTCCGAGCGGTGAAAGCCAAGTGGACCTAGCGGACACATTCATGGCCTGACTCGATGACGTGGCCGATGACATGATAGCTCCTTGAGCTTTTTTTCCACTTCATCTCTAGAAAACTCTATGTGCTCTATGTTGTTCTCTGGAAGTCTTATTGTGTCTGGTTCCCTGAAGATTTCATTTTGTGCAAACACACTTTGGAACTTTTCGTTTAATGTTTCACACATTTCTTTTTCATTTTCCGTGAATCTGTTTCCCATTTTCAACCTCTGAATATTATCCTTTACCTGCAATTTGTTGTTTATGAATTTATAGAATAGGCCTGGTTCTGTTTTACATTTGTCTGCAATCCCTTTTTCAAAATTTCTTTCTGCCTCTCTCCTCACTGCCGTGTAGTTGTTTCTCGCATCTTTGTATCGCTGGTATGTTTGGTGGTTTGGCCTCTTCCTGTATTGATTCCATTTTTGTGTCTTTTGGTCTCTGGCCCTCTCGCAATTTCTGTTGAACCAATCCTGTTTCCTAGTTCTGCATCTCTCTTCTGGTATAAATTTTTTGTGCCTAATTCATATATTTCACAAAACTTGACATACATCTCATTCACTTCCTTGCCTAGCAACAAGTCTGTCCAATTATACTCACTAAATTTTTTTCTAAGGTTGCCATAATGTCCTCTCCTAAAGTCAGGTATTTCAATTGCATTCAACCTTCTTATGTGTGTGTGTGTACTCACCTATATGTACTCACCTATATGTGCTTGCAGGATCGAGCATTGACTCTTGGATCCCGCCTTTCTAGCTATCGGTTGTTTACAGCAATGACTCCTGTCCCATTTCCCTATCATACCTAGTTTTAAAAGTATGAATAGTATTTGCTTCCACAACCTGTTCCCCAAGTGCATTCCATTTTTCTACTACTCTCACGCTAAAAGAAAACTTCCTAACATCTCTGTGACTCATCTGAGTTTCCAGTTTCCACCCATGTCCCCTCGTTCTGTTATTATTACGTGTGAACATTTGATCTATTTCCACTTTGTCAATTCCCCTGAGTATTTTATATGTCCCTATCATATCTCCTCTCTCCCTTCTTTTCTCTAGTGTCGTAAGATTCAGTTCCTTCAGCCGCTCTTCATATCCCATCCCTCGTAGCTCTGGGACAAGCCTCGTCGCAAACCTCTGAACCTTCTCCAGTTTCTTTATGTGTTTCTTCAGGTGGGGGCTCCATGATGGCGCGGCATACTCTAAGACGGGTCTCACGTAGGCAGTGTAAAGCGCCCTAAAAGCTTCCTCATTTAGGTTTCTGAATGAAGTTCTAATTTTCGCCAGTGTAGAGTACGCTGCTGTCGTTATCCTATTTATATGTGCCTCAGGAGTTAGATTAGGTGTCACATCCACTCCCAGGTCTCTTTCTCGAATCGTTACAGGTAGGCTGTTCCCCTTCATTGTGTACTGTCCCTTTGGTCTCCTGTCACCTGATCCCATTTCCATAACTTTACATTTACTGGTGTTAAACTCCAGTAGCCATTTCTCTGACCATCTCTGCAGCCTGTTTAAGTCCTCTTGGAGGATCCTACAATCCTCGTCTGTCACAACTCTTCTCATTAATTTTGCGTCATCTGCAAACATTGACATGTATGACTCCACTCCTGTAAACATATCATTTACGTAAATTAGAAAGAGGATTGGTCCCAGCACCGATCCTTGAGGTACTCCACTTGTTACTGTTCGCCAGTCCGACTTTTCGCCCCTTACCATTACCCTCTGACTCCTTCCTGTTAGGTAGTTCTTCACCCATACTAGGGCCTTTCCGCTTACTCCTGCCTGCCTCTCAAGTTTGTATAGCAGTCTCATGTGCGGTACCGTATCAAAGGCCTTTTGGCAGTCAAGAAATATGCAGTCTGCCCAGCCTTCTTTGTCCTGCCTTATCCTTGTTACTTTATCGTAGAATTCTAAAAGGTTTGTTAGGCATGATTTCCCTGTCCAGAACCCATGTTGGTGCTTGTTTACAAACCCAATGCTCTCCAGGTGCTCAACAAGTCTTAGCCTAATTATTCTTTCAAGTATTTTGCAGGGGATGCTTGTCAGTGATACGGGTCTGTAGTTAAGTGCCTCCTCCCTATCCCCCTTTTTGAAAATCGGTACGACATTTGCCTCCTTCCAGCAACTGGGCAATTCTCCCGACATAAGTGACTCATTAAAGATCATTGCCAGAGGCATGCTGAGAGCCTGCGCTGCCTCTTTAAGTATCCACGGTGATACTTTGTCTGGTCCAACAGCTTTATTTGCATCCAGTGTTGTCAACTGTTTCATTACATCCTCTGCTGTCACCTCTATATCTGATAGTCTTTCATCTTGGGTAATCTCTTCTAACAATGGGAGCTGCTCAGGCTCGGTAGTGAACACTCCATGGAATTTTGCATTCAGTACCTCGCAGATTTCCTTGTCGCTTTCTGTATATGCCTCTTCTGTTTTCCTCAGTCTTGTCACTTGGTCATTTACCGACATCTTCCTTCTTATATGGCTATGTAGTAATTTTGGTTGCTTTTTCGCTTTGACTGCAATATCGTTCTCATAATTTCTTTCCGACACTCGTCTTATGTTAATGTAATCATTCCTAGCTCTGTTACATCTAAACCTGTTTTCCTCTGTCCTTTGTCTTCTGTACTTCCTCCACTCCCTCCTGCTTCTCACCTTTGCTTCCTGACACTGTCTATTAAACCATGGGTTATTATATTCCCTCCTGCTTTTTTCCTTTATTGTTGGAATAAATCTATCTTCAGCCTCCTTGCATTTCAATATGACTTGGTTCATCATACCTTGCACTGTTTTTCCTCTAAGTTCTTCCTCCCACTGCACTTCTCCCAGGTAGTCCCTTATCCTTCTGTAGTCCCCTTTTCTGTAATCAAGTCTCCTTTCCCTTTCCTTTCTCCTGTGTGTGTGTGTGTGTGTGTGTATTCACCTAGTTCTCCTAGTTGTGCTTGCGGGGGTTAAGCTCTGCTCTTTCGGCCCGCCTCTCAACTGTCAATCAATTGTTTCTACTATTACTACAATTTTTTTTCCTCACACCCAAACACACACACACACACGCACACACACACACCCCAAGAAGCAGCCCGTGACAGCTGACTAACTCCCATGTACCTACTTACTGCCAAGTAACAGGAGCATAGGGTGAAAGAAACTCTGCCCATCGTTTCTCGCCGACGCCCGGGATCGAAACCGGGACCTCAGGATCACGTGCCCAGCGTGCTGTCTGCTCAGCCGGCCGGCTCCAGTGTGTGTGTGTGTGTGTGTGTGTGTGTGTGTGTGTGTGTGTGTGTGTGTGTGTGTGTGTGTGTGTGTGTGTGTGTGTGTGTGTGTTTGTGTGTGTGTGTGTGTGTAATTACCTAAATGTAGTTACAGGATGAGAGCTACACTCGTGGTGTCCCGTCATCCCAGCACTCTTTGTTTAAAAAAAAAAAAATGTTTATTTAGGTAAGGTACATACATACAAGAGATTTTACAAAGAGTGATGGATTAATAGTTAGGGCTAGTACATACAATGCCTAAAGCCACTATTACGCAAAGCGTTTCGGGCATTTCGGGCATTGTCATATAACGCTTTGAAACTACTGACGGTCTTGACTTCCACCACCTTCTCACCTAACTTGTTCTAACCGTCTACCACTCTGTTTGCGAAAGTGAATTTTCTTATATTTCTTCGGCATCTGTGTTTAGCTAGTTTATATCTATGACCTATTGTTCTTAAAGGTCCAGGTCTCAGGAAATCTTCCCTATCGATTTTATCAATTTCTGTTACTATTTTGTATGTAGTGATCATATCACCTCTTTTTCTTCTGTCTTCCAGTTTTGGCATATTTAATGCCTCTAACCTCTCCTCGTAGCTCTTGCCCTTCAGTTCTGGGAGCCACTTAGTAGCATGTCTTTGCACCTTTTCCAGTTTGTTGATGTGCTTCTTAAGATATGGGCACCACACAACCGCTGCATATTCTAGCTTTGGCCTAACAAAAGTCGTGAACAATTTCTTTAGTTTATCGCCAACCATGTATTTAAAAGCAATTCTGAAGTTAGAAAGCGTGGCATAGGCTCCTCGCACAATATTCTTTATGTGGTCCTCAGGTGATAGTTTTCTATCTAGAACCACCCCTAGATCTCTTTCTTTATCAAAATTCTTTAAAGATTTCTCACATAATATATAGGTTGTGTGGGGTCTATGTTCTCCTATTCCACATTCCATAACATGGCATTTATAAACATTAAATTCCATTTGCCAAGTGGTGCTCCATATATACCATATACATTTACGTAGACAATAAACATGTGCGAACAAGCCTGAATGGTCCCCAGGACAATGTGTGTGTGTGTGTGTGTGTGTTTGTGTGTGTGTGTGTGTGTGTGTGTGTGTGTGTGTGTGTGTGTGTGTGTGTGTGTGTGTGTGTGTGTGTGTGTGTGTGTGTGTGTACTCACCTAGTTCACCTAGTTGTGTTTGCAGGGGTTGAGCTCTGGCTCTTTGGTCCCGCCTCTCAACCGTCAATCAACAGGTGCACAGATTCCTGAGCCTATCGGGCTCTATCATATCTACACTTGAAACTGTGTATGGAGTCAGCCTCCACCACATCTCTTCCTAATGCATTCCATTTGTCCACCACTCTGACACTAAAAAAGTTCTTTCTAATATCTCTGTGGCTCATTTGGGCACTCAGTTTCCACCTGTGTCCCCTTGTAGGTGTTCTCCTTGTGTTAAATAGACTGTCTTTATCTACCCTATCAATTCCCTTCAGAATCTTGAATGTGGTGATCATGTCCCCCCTAACTCTTCTGTCTTCCAGCGAAGTGAGGTTTAATTCCCGTAGTCTCTCCTCGTAGCTCATACCTCTCAGCTCGGGTACTAGTCTGGTGGCAAACCTTTGAACCTTTTCCAGTTTAGTCTTATCCTTGACTAGATATGGACTCCATGCTGGGGCTGCATACTCCAGGATTGGCCTGACATATGTGGTATACAAAGTTCTGAACGATTCTTTACACAAGTTTCTGAATGCCGTTCGTATGTTGGCCAGCCTGGCATATGCCGCTGATGTTATCCGCTTGATATGTGCTGCAGGAGACAGGTCTGGCGTGATATCAACCCCCAAGTCTTTTTCCTTCTCTGACTCCTGAAGAATTTCCTCTCCCAGATGATACCTTGTATCTGGCCTCCTGCTCCCTACACCTATCTTCATTACATTACATTTGGTTGGGTTAAACTCTAACAACCATTTGTTCGACCATTCCTTCAGCTTGTCTAGGTCTTCTTGAAGCCTCAAACAGTCCTCTTCTGTTTTAATCCTTCTCATAATTTTAGCATCGTCCGCAAACATTGAGAGAAATGAATCGATACCCTCTGGGAGATCATTTACATATATCAGAAACAAGATAAGACCGAGTACAGAGCCCTGTGGGACTCCACTGGTGACTTCACGCCAATCGGAGGTCTCACCACTCACCGTAACTCTCTGCTTCCTATTGCTTAGATACTCCCTTATCCACTGGAGCACCTTACCAGCTACACCTGCCTGTCTCTCCAGCTTATGTACCAGCCTCTTATGCAGTACTGTGTCAAAGGCTTTCCGACAATCCAAGAAAATGCAGTCCGCCCAGCCCTCTCTTTCTTGCTTAATCTTTGTCACCTGATCGTAGAATTCTATCAAGCCTGTAAGGCAAGATTTACCCTCCCTGAACCCATGTTGGCGATTTGTCATGAACTCCCTTCTCTCCAGATGTGTTACCAGGTTTTTGCTCACGATCTTCTCCATCACCTTGCATGGTATACAAGTCAAGGATACTGGCCTGTAGTTCAGTGCCTCTTGCCTGTCGCCCTTTTTGTATATTGGGACCACATTCGCCGTCTTCCATATTTCTGGTAGGTCTCCCGTCTCCAGTTACTTGCTATACACTATGGAGAGTGGCAAGCAAAGTGCCTCTGCACACTCTTTCAGTATCCATGGTGAGATCCCATCTGGACCAACAGCCTTTCTAACATCCAGATCCAGCAGGTGTCTCTTGACCTCCTCTCTCGTAATTTCGAACTCTTCCAAGGCCGCCTGGTTTACCTCCCTTTCTCCTAGCACAGTGACCTCACCTTGTTCTATTGTGAAGACCTCCTGGAACCTCTTGTTGAGTTCTTCACACACCTCTCTGTCATTCTCTGTATACCTGTCCTCGCCTGTTCGAAGTTTCAATACCTGTTCTTTCACTGTTGTTTTCCTTCTGCAGTGACTGTGGAGTAGCTTTGGTTCGGTCTTGGCTTTGTTTGCTATATCATTTCCAAAACTTTTCTCTGCTTCTCTTCTCACCCTGACATACTCATTCCTGGTTCTCTGGTATCTCTCTCTGCTTTCTGGTGTTCTGTTATTCCGGAAGTTCCTCCACGCTTTTTTTGTTCAGTTTCTTCGCTTCCATATGTGTGTGTGTGTGTGTGTGTGTGTGTGTGTGTGTGTGTGTGTGTGTGTGTGTGTGTGTGTGTGTGTGTGTGTGTGTGTGTGTGTGTGTGTGTGGGTGTGTGTGTTTTTGTGTGTGCTTGTGTGTGTGTGTGTGTGTGTGTGTGTGTGTGTGTGTGTGTGTGTGTCTGTGTGTGTGTGTGTGTGTGTGTGTGTGTGTGTGTGTGTGTGTACGTTCGTGCGTGCTCGTGCGCGTGTGTACTCACCTATTTGTACTCACCTATTTGTGCTTGCAGGATCGAGCATTGACTCTTGGATCCCGCCTTTCCAGCTATCGGTTGCTTACAGCAATGACTCCTGTCCATTTCCCTATCATACCTAGTTTTAAAAGTATGAATAGTATTTGCTTCCACAACCTGTTCCCCAAGTGCATTCCATTTTTCCACTACTCTCACGCTAAAAGAAAACTTCCTAACATCTCTGTGACTCATCTGAGTTTCCAGTTTCCTCTTATGTCCCCTCGTTCTGTTATTATTACGTGTGAACATTTCATCTATTTCAACTTTGTCAATTTCCCTGAGTATTTTATATGTCCCTATCATATCTCCTCTCTCCCTTCTTTTCTCTAGTGTCGTAAGGTTCAGTTCCTTCAGACGCTCTTCATATCCCATCCCTCGTAACTCTGGGACAAGCCTCGTCGCAAACCTCTGAACCTTCTCCAGTTTCTTTATGTGTTTCTTCAGGTGGGGGCTCCATGATGGCGCGGCATACTCTAAGACGGGTCTCACGTAGGCAGTGTAAAGCGCCCTAAAAGCCTCCTCATTTAGGTTTCTGAATGAAGTTCTAATTTTCGCCAGTGTAGAGTACGCTGCTGTCGTTATCCTATTTATATGTGCCTCAGGAGTTAGATTAGGTGTCACATCCACTCCCAGGTCTCTTTCTCGAATCGTTACAGGTAGGCTGTTCCCATTCATTGTGTACTGTCTCTTTGGTCTCCTGTCATCTGATCCCATTTCCATAACTTTACATTTACTGGTGTTAAACTCCAGTAGCCATTTCCCTGACCATCTCTGCAACCTGTTTAAGTCTTATTGGAGGATCCTACAATCCTCGTCTCTCACAACTCTTTTCATTAATATTGCGTCATCCGCAAACATTGACATGTATGATTCCACTCCTGTAAACATATCATTTACGTAAATTAGAAAGAGGATTGGTCCCAGCACCGATCCTTGAGGTACTCCACTTGTTACTGTTCGCCAGTCCGATTTCTCGCCCCTTACCATTACCCTCTGGCTCCTTCCTGTTAGGTAGTTCTTCACCCATACTAGGGCCTTTCCGCTTACTCCTGCCTGCCTCTCAAGTTTGTATAGTGTGACGGTGTTCCCCCCCCCCCCTTATATTTCTCCCACGCCTGCAGTAAGAGTCATGTCCACTTTACCCGAGCGTTCTCTACGTCGCAGGCATCAGTTTGGTATATGTGGGGGAATGGAGTGTTCTCGGAGTGCCGAGAAATTTATAAAACAAGAGTATTTTGGCCTGTGGTTTAGGCCCTTTAGGAAGCCAATATGGCGCTGGCTCTTCTGTTCTCCCGCCAAAACTGTGTGACGTCAGTGACACCAGATTGGTCGCCGACAGCGACGTGGCACAGGGAGCCAATGAGAACCTCCGTGGCGAATATGACGTCCCGAAGGAAGGGGGTCCAGTCATCGCGCCACGCTGGCGCCATCAGTCTAAGACAGCACGTCAAGGAGGTCGGACGTGCGCTAAAGGGTCCTGTCAGTTGGACAGTTTACCCCCGACTCCGGAGGATTTACGCATCACCCGTGTCTGCCAACACCTGTGGGGTCTTCCGTCGTTCATGTGTTGAACCGAAGAAGGAATTGACGGGATATCGAGCAACAAGTGCTCCAGGAACAGGTGTTGTGCAAGAGTGGAGTCTAGGCAGCGACGTATGCGACGGCTGATAGCTCCACAGTGATGACGTAGTTGCTGAACCAATCCTCCGTGAGGGAATCAGTCTGACACGACACGTCAAGGCGGTTGGACTTGCGAAGATTGGTCCTGTCAGTTTGACAGTTGTTTCCCGCTTCCGTGGATTTTTACGCGTCACCCGAAGTCTGCCAGTACTCTGTGAGGTCTTCCTTCGTTCGTGTGTTGAACCAGAGAGGGAATCGACGGGATATTGAGCAACAAGTGCTCCAGGACAGGTACTGTGCAAGAAGAAGTGAAGTCTGTGCAGTGACGTATACGACGTCTGAGGCAGTTCACCCGTTTGTGACGGCGTAGTGGCTGAACCGAGCCACTGGGAAGCAGAGGAAGAAGGAAACTACTCGGGAATCCGAACGACTGCAGCCGAGACGAAGGCGGGCAGCCGTAGCTGGGAGGAGAAGTCGACGGCCGGGAGACCGACTCCAACCCTACAAGAAGTCGAGGAGGAGCACGGACCTGCTGGGACAAGGCACGGAGACGACGCGCTTACGGTGGGACATTGATTGAGTTCCTGGAGGACACGACAGCGTGGGTGTGGGGGCGTTCCCGACACGAGGCAGGAGCCAGGACCAGGTGCTACAACTCAACTCTCATCGGAGGATAGGTGGAAGTAGGTGATTCTAGTTTCCCTCCCAAATTCCCCTTTAGTCAGCTATATTATTTAGTCTGAGTATTTTGTATGTCGTGAGCAAGGCTCACCTATGTCACAGTAAGGCACCAGTGTGCAGAGTGGTACTATAAAGAGTACTCACGATATCTATGATTATTATTGGGGTATGCAGGCACCCGGAGTAATTGATGAATTTACTGTATTGAGAATGTCTTTCTTGAGACTTTAAGGTGATCAGATAGTGAGAGAAAATATATATATTATTATGCCAGTATTTGGAAGTTAGGCTATGTGCCCAGTAACTATGTTATTACCATTATTGATGTCTGATTCATCATATATATATATATATATGCCTATGCTTGTGTATTGAATAATCATTCATGTGTGCAGTGATTAATTGTGTTATCACCCACGAAAGGAAATACTGAGAACTCCAGTGTTAAATACTTCATATGTTATCATTAAATGAAGGGCAGTGTGTAATACCATGACAGTGATTTTTTGTCACATTTAATATAGAAATGTTTGATTGAGCCCAAGATCAGTGTAGCGAAGTAATACGTGCTATTGTCGCAAATATTGTGTGTTCGAACTTCTAGTGATCTTTGAGAACTTAAAGAATCAGAGCGCGGGACGCCAGGGAAACAAGCAATAAACATTCGCGCGGGAGTAGTCGCCCAGCTGATTCTGACATTGACGAGAGGGGGAGTGTTGCCAGCTTAGTGAGTGCATATTATACGTGGGAACGAACGACTCCCGCCTGAAACAGCTGATTGCTTATTGATATGACCTTGTGATGTCTTTGAATGAGTTTTAAGTAAAATACAAAATACATTTGTGTTTATATCATCCCCTCCATATTTCTTGTGGCTATGTAATACCTGAAAGCAGAGAGTGATAGAAGTAAATACCTGCCTGATATCAGATCTATTGAGTGTGTCCTTGCCACTGTTACCACAATTCAACAAATCCACTGATGTGTTACTGGACACCGAAAACACCAGTTGGCGACCTTGTGGTTAATAGTAGAGCCCTATTGTTGGGGCGGGCACACAACAGTTAAATGAACACGTTGTGTTCCCACTCCTTCTCGATCAGAGGCCGGTTGGGATTGACTGGGATACCCTCCTGGCGTACAGTGGCGCCGCGAGGATAGAGTGAAGACCCGCAGGGCTATACCTTGAGTATAACTGTTGCTCACCCGAGTAGAGTGAACCCCGACATTGGCGACCTTGCCAGGATCACGATCGAAATAAAGGTTGCAGTTGTGGTACTTGGCAGTGGTATTAGGTATCAGGTACAGGTTATCACTCATAGCACAAGATGGAGGATGATAAAGTAACAAGGTTCATTGACACTAGAGATGAGCAGGTGCTGGAGGAGTGCACAAAGGCACAGTTACAGGCAATAGCAGACCATTTTGGGATAAAGCTGAGATCTTCCAAAGTGGGAGAGAGACGACTGGAGATCATGGCACAGCTCAGGGCACGAGACGAAGCTTTGGGGGAGGAAAGGCCACAACACCTGCCAGTGTGGGAGAACACCTGAGCATTGGTTGGAGCAGCAGAGGTGCCAGCGGCAGCAGGCACAGCGTTAAGCTGGAGATAATGAAGCTGCAGCTGGAAGCACAGCAGCGCAGAGAAGAGCGAGAAGCACAGCTGCGCAGGGAAGAACAGGAGCGAGAAACACAGCTGTGCAAAGAAAAGCGAGAAGCAGAAGCACAGCTGCGCAAAGAAAAGCGAGAAGCAGAGGCACAGCAGCGCAAAGAAGAGCGAGAGGCACAGCAGCGCAAAGAAGAGCGAGAGGCACAGCAGCGCAAAGAAGAGCGAGAAGCAGAAGCACAGCAGCGCAAAGAAGAGCGAGAAGCAGAAGCACAGCAGCGCAAAGAAGAGCGAGAAGCAGAAGCACAGCAGCGCAAAGAAGAGCGAGAAGCAGAAGCACAGCAGCGCAAAGAAGAGCGAGAAGCACAGCTGAAGCGTGAGGAGCGAGAAGGACAGCTGCGCAGGGAAGAACAGGAGCGAGAAGCACAGCTGTGCAGGGAAGAACAAGAGCGAGAAGCACAGCAGCGCAAAGACGAGCTAGAAGCTAGAATGAGACAGCAGGAGATAGAAGCTAACAAGGATGTGGAGCTGAGGCGAGCTGAACTAGGGATAGCTCCCCCTGCTCCGCCACAGCAGGAAGACCGCCGAGTGAGGGAGCGAGATCTGCCGGTCTTTGTACCAAATGAAGCCGAAGGTTTCTTCGACCACTTCGAAAGGGTTGCTGCTTTGAAGAGGTGGCCGAGGGCGGAGTGGGCGGAGCTGGTTTCAGGGAAGGCTCACCGGTGAAGCTCATGAAGCCTACAATATGCTTGACTTCCAAGAATGCACCAACTATGATGCTGTAAAGAGAGCTGTGCTCCATTCTTTCAAGCTCACGCCGGAATGTTACAGGAAGAGATTCAGGGAATGTACCCGTTCGCCAGGAAAATCTTATGCGGAGACGGCGAGGGACATGGAGAGAAAGTTCCTTAAGTGGCTGGACTCTGAAGGAGCGAGGTCGGCTGAAGAGGTCAAGAGGCTTATGGTCATGGAGAAGTTTATGTCCGTGCTCTCTCCTGAGATCAGGGTGAGAGTAAAGGAGGCGGACATAAAGGACCTGAGAGCCGCAGCCGACAGAGCCGATATGCTGGAAGAAGCTCTGCGGCCACACCGAGAGGGACGGCACCGACCGACCAAACACGCCGGAAATGGTAGAAGTTATAGAAGGACGGACGGATGGAGGACAGGAGCGAGTTCTCCTGAGTCCCAACTCTCGAGTGGAGACCGGAAAGGCTCAAAGAGTGATGTGGAGCCGGTAGAGAAGTCCCAAGCTGAGAGCTCTAGAGTTGTTGCCGAAGCCGAGGAGTCGATGAATGGCGCGAGGAAGATACACCGAAGAAGGGTCCGCTGCTACAACTGCGGAATATTCGGACATGTCGCGCGGGAATGCAGACACCCTGAGCAGCGAGGGAACGTTGCTTTAGTGAGGGTCGAGGACCAGAGGTCCGAGTGGGTGCGGGATGAACCCGTACTGAGTGGGGAGAAGAGAGTTCACCCATTCGTGTGTCAGGGAACCGTAAGGATGGGGGACGCAGACCCCATCCCGGTGAAGATATTAAGAGACACTGGGGCCGATTTTACCCTGGTGAGTGAAACCCTGTTCCCCGAGGGTTACGAGAGTACCAGTGTGGGGATGGCGAGTGTGACCACTGTGGGAGGCCCAGTGAGGATGCCCCTACACCAGGTGACTCTGAATTCTGATTATGGCTGCCAGACCCTTGTGGTGGGGGTCTGTGCATCGATGCCCAAGATGGAGGCACAAGTCATCTTGGGAAATGACGCATGTGGGGGATATGTCCTCCCGAATCTCGCGAAAGGCGAGGAGTGCATAGAGCACTATGAGGAGACAGGTGGAGTGTTAGACGCCTGTGGGGACGAGAAAGGAATCGCCACGGCGGCGTTCCTGGTTTGTGCTGTGATGCCGAGGCAGTGCGAAGGACACGGAGGGTGTGGATCTGATAGGGCTGACGAGGAGACGTCCGACAGTCCGGAAATCGATCACCTCTTCATGGAACCCGGAGAACGAGCGGAGGGCGAAGGCAGCCCGAATGGTGAGTTGCAGGTGACCCTCACCAGTTCTCTAGGGGTAGACCGCACTCGTCTCGAAGAGCTGCAGCAGATAGAGTTCCCCGAATTGATTCATGAGGCCGATGGAGGACGTGTTGGTCCTGAGAGGGCCACTCATTGTTACGTACAGGACGGCATGCTGATGAGAGTGTTCTGCACAGAGCAGGGAACTGAGTGTGATGAAGCAGTATGTCCTGCGTTGTTTGCCATGCATAACACAGTGGTGGAATCGTTAGGTTTCTCATCTTTCCAGCTGGTGTATGGACAGGGGGTGCAAGGTCCTCTGTCCATGCTGAAGGAACAATGGACATCAGGGGTGACCGTGGGAACGGTCAACGGATATGTAGGGAGCGTTTCGCATTGGCGGCAGGAATACTGGTTGGAAATTAAACTCATCCGATGGGAAGACAACGTAGTAGCAGATGCCCTATCCTGTATGCACTAACCAGACATGACTCTTATTTTAAGGGGAGGGGTATGTGACGGTGTTCCCCCCCTTATATTTCTCCCACGCCTGCAGTAAGAGTCATGTCCACTTTACCCGAGCGTTCTCTACGTCGCAGGCATCAGTTTGGTATATGTGGGGGAATGGAGTGTTCTCGGAGTGCCGAGAAATTTATAAAATAAGAGTATTTTGGCCTGTGGTTTAGGCCCTTTAGGAAGCCAATATGGCGCTGGCTCTTCTGTTCTCCCGCCAAAACTGTGTGACGTCAGTGACACCAGATTGGTCGCCGACAGCGACGTGGCACAGGGAGCCAATGAGAACCTCCCGTGGCGAATATGACGTCACGAAGGAAGGGGGGTCCGGTCATCGTGCCGCGCTGGCGCCATCAGTCTAAGACAGCACGTCAAGGAGGTCGGACGTGCGCTGGGGGGTCCTGTCAGTTGGACAGTTTACCCCGACTCCGGAGGATTTACGCATCACCCGTGGTCTGCCAACACCTGTGGGGTCTTCCTTCGTTCATGTGTTGAACCGAAGAAGGAATTGACGGGATATTGAGCAACAAGTGCTCCAGGAACAGGTGTTGTGCAAGAGTGGAGTCTAGGCAGCGACGTATGCGACGGCTGATAGCTCCACAGTGATGACGTAGTTGCTGAACCAATCCTCCGTGAGGGAATCAGTCTGACACGACACGTCAAGGAGGTTGGACGTGCGAAGATTGGTCCTGTCAGTTTGACAGTTGTTTCCCGCTTCCGTGGATTTTTCGCGTCACCCGAAGTCTGCCAGTACTCTGTGAGGTCTTCCTTCGTTCGTGTGTTGAACCAGAGAGGGAATCGATGGGATATTGAGCAACAAGTGCTCCAGGACAGGTACTGTGCAAGAAGAAGTGAAGTCTGTGCAGTGACGTATACGACGTCTGAGGTAGTTCACCCGTTTGTGACGGCGTAGTGGCTGAACCGAGCCACTGGGAAGCAGAGGAAGAAGGAAACTACTCGGGAATCCGAACGAATGCAGCCGAGACGTAGGCGGGCAGCCGTAGCTGGGAGGAGAAGTCGACGGCCGGGAGACCGACTCCAACCCTATAAGAAGTCGAGGAGGAGCACGGACCTGCTGGGACAAGGCACGGAGACGACGCGCTTACGGTGGGACATTGATTGAGTTCCTGGAAGACACGACAGCGTGTGTGTGGGGGCGTTCCCGACACGAGGCAGGAGCCAGGACCAGGAGCTACAACTCAACTCTCATCAGAGGATAGGTGGAAGTAGGTGATTCTAGTTTCCCTCCCAAATTCCCCTTTAGTCAGCTATATTATTTAGTCTGAGTATTTTGTATGTCGTGAGCAAGGCTCACCTATGTCACAGTAAGGCACCAGTGTGCAGAGTGGTACTATAAAGAGTACTCACGATATCTATGATTATTATTGGGGTATGCAGGCACCCGGAGTAATTGATGAATTTACTGTATTGAGAATGTCTTTCTTGAGACTTTAAGGTGATCAGATAGTGAGAGAAAATATATATATTATTATGCCAGTATTTGGAAGTTAGGCTATGTGCCCAGTAACTATGTTATTACCATTATTGATGTCTGATTCATCTATATATATATATATATATATATATATATGCCTATGCTTGTGTATTGAATAATCATTCATGTGTGCAGTGATTAATTGTGTTATCACCCACGAAAGGAAATACTGAGAACTCCAGTGTTAAATACTTCATATGTTATCATTAAATGAAGGGCAGTGTGTAATACCATGACAGTGAATTTTTGTCACATTTAATATAGAAATGTTTGATTGAGCCCAAGATCAGTGTAGCGAAGTAATACGTGCTATTGTCGCAAATATTGTGTGTTCGAACTTCTAGTGATCTTTGAGAACTTAAAGAATCAGAGCGCGGGACGCCAGGGAAACAAGCAATAAACATTCGCGCGGGAGTAGTCGCCCAGCTGATTCTGACATTGACGAGAGGGGGAGTGTTGCCAGCTTAGTGAGTGCATATTATACGTGGGAACGAACGACTCCCGCCTGAAACAGCTGATTGCTTATTGATATGACCTTGTGATGTCTTTGAATGAGTTTTAAGTAAAATACAAAATACATTTGTGTTTATATCATCCCCTCCATATTTTTGTGGCTATGTAATACCTGAAAGCAGAGAGTGATAGAAGTAAATACCTGCCTGATATCAGATCTATTGAGTGTGTCCTTGCCACTGTTACCACAATTCAACAAATCCACTGATGTGTTACTGGACACCGAAAACACCAGTTGGCGACCTTGTGGTTAATAGTAGAGCCCTATTGTTGGGGCGGGCACACAACAGTTAAATGAACACGTTGTGTTCCCACTCCTTCTCGATCAGAGGCCGGTTGGGATTGACTGGGATAATCTCCTGGCGTACAGTGGCGCCGCAGGATAGAGTGAAGACCCGCAGGGCTACGGTGAGTGACCTTGAGTATAACTGTTGCTCACCCGAGTAGAGTGAACCCCGACAATAGCAGTCTCATGTGCGGTACTGTATGTATGTGTGTGTGTGTGTGTGTGTGTGTGTGTGTGTGTGTGTGTGTGTGTGTGTGTGTGTGTGTGTGTGTAATATACATTAAACAAGATGGAGTATCCTGTGTTCGGGTGATGGAGGTCAAATCTTCACTACACACAGTCTTCATCACTGTAACCATCTTCACTATACACTGTCTTCATCACAGTAACCATCTTCATCACAGTAACCATCTTCATCACAGTAACCATCTTCACTATACACAGTCTTCATCACAGTAACCATCTTCACTATACACAGCCTTCATCACAGTAACCATCTTCACTATACACAGTCTTCATCACAGTAACCATATTCACTACACACAGTCTTCATCACAGTAACCATCTTCACTATACACTGTCTTCATCACAGTAACCATCTTCATTACAGTAACCATCTTCACTATACACAGTCTTCATCACAGTAACCATCTTCACTACACACAGTCTTCATCACAGTAACTATCTTCACTACACACAGTCTTCATCACAGTAACCATCTTCACTATACACAGCATTCATCACAGTAACCATCTTCACTATACACAGTCTTCATCACAGTAACCATCTTCACTACACACAGTCTTCATCACTGTAACCATCTTCACTACACACAGTCTTCATCACAGTAACTATCTTCACTACACAGTCTTCATCACAGTAACCATCTTCACTATACATAGCCTTCATCACAGTAACCATCTTCACTATACACAGTCTTCATCACAGTAACCATCTTCACTACACACTGTCTTCATCACAGTAACCATCTTCACTACACACAGTCTTCATCACAGTAACTATCTTCACTACACACAGTCTTCATCACAGTAACTATCTTCACTATACACAGATCATCACAGTAACCATCTTCACTATACACAGTCTTCATCACAGTAACCATCTTCACTATACACAGTCTTCATCACAGTAACCATCTTCACTATACACAGCCTTCATCACAGTAACCATCTTCACTATACAGTCTTCATCACAGTAACCATCTTCACTATACACAGTCTTCATCACAGTAACCATCTTCACTATACACAGTCTTCATCACAGTAACCATCTTCACTACACACAGTCTTCATCACAGTAACCATCTTCACTATACACAGTCTTCATCACAGTAACCATCTTCACTATACACAGTCTTCATCACTGTAACCATCTTCACTACACACAGTCTTCATCACAGCAACCATCTTCACTATACACTGTCTTCATCACAGTAACCATCTTCACTACACTTCCTGACACTCACTCTAGGTACTGTAGTATACCTGACACTCACTCTTGGTACTATAGTATACCTGACACTCACTCTGGGTCCTGTAGTATACCTGACACTCACTCTGGGTCCTGTAGTATACCTGACACTCACTCTGGGTAATGTAGTATACCTGAAACTCACTCTGGGTAATGTAGTATACCTGACACTCTGGGTACTGTAGTATACCTGACACTCCCTCAGGGTACCGGAGTATACCTGACACTCTGGGTATTGTAGTATACCTAACACTCCCTCCGGGTACTGAAGTATACCTGACACTCACTCTGGGTACTGTAGTATACCTGACCCCTCACTCTGGGTACTGTAGTATACCTGACACTCACTCTGGGTCCTGTAGTATACCTGACACTCACTCTGGGTCCTGTAGTATACCTGATACTCACTCTGGGTACTGTAGTATACCTGACACTCACTCTGGGTACTGTAGTATACCTGACACTCACTCTGGGTCCTGACACTCACTCTGGGTACTGTAGTATACCTGACACTCACTCTGGGTCCTGTAGTATACTTGACACTCACTCTGGGTCCTGTAGTATACCTGACACTCACTCTGGGTACTGTAGTATACCTGACACTCACTCTGGGTACTGTAGTATACCTGACACTCTGGGTCTTGTAGTATACCTGACACTCACTCTGGGTACTGTAATATACTTGACACTCACTCTGAGTACTGTAGTATACCTGACACTCTGGGTAATGTAGTATACCTGACACTCACTCTGGGTCTTGTAGTATACCTGACACTCTGGGCCCTGTAGTATACCTGACACTCTGGGTACTGTATCATACCTGACACTCACTCTGGGTACTGTAGTATACCTGGCACTCTGGGTACTGTAGTATACCTGACACCCACTCTGGGTCTTGTAGTATACCTGACACTTACTCTGGGTCCTGTAGTATACCTGACACTCACTCTGGGTCCTGTAGTATACCTGACACTGTAGGTACTGTAGCATACCTGACACTCACTCTGGGTACTGTAGTATACCTGACACTCTGGGTACTGTAGCATACCTGACACTCGCTCTGGGTACTGTAGTATACCTGACACTCCGGGTACTGTAGTATACCTGACACTCACTCTGGGTCCAGTAGCATACCTGAAACTCACTCTGGGTACTGTAGTGTACCTGACACTCACTCTGGGTCTTGTAGTATACCTGACACTCTGGGTCCTGTAGTATACCTGACACTCTGGGTACTGTAGCATACCTGACACTAACTCTGGGTACTGTAGTATACCTGACACTCTGGGTACTGTTGTATACCTGACACTCACTCTGGGTCCTGTAGTATACCTGACACTCACTCTGGGTACTGTAGTATACCTGACACTCTGGGCACTGTAGTATACCTGACACTCACTCTGGGTACTGTAGTATACCTGACACTCACTCTGGGTCTTGTAGTATACCTGACACTCACTCTGGGTCCTGTAGTATACCTGACACTCACTCTGAGTCCTGTAGTATACCTGACACTCACTCTGGGTCTTGTAGTATACCTGGCACTCACTCTGGGTCCTGTAGTATACCTGACACTCACTCTGGTTACTGTAGTATACCTGACACTCACTCTGGTTACTGTAGTATACCTGGCACTCACTCTGGGTACTGTAGTATACCTGACACTCACTCTGGGTACTGTAGTATACCTGACACTCTGGGTACTGTAGTATACCTGACACCCACTCTGGGTACTGTAGTATACCTGACACTCTGGGTACTGTAGTATACCTGACACTCACTCGGGGTACTGTAGTATACCTGACACTCTGGGTACTGTAGTATACCTGACACTCTGGGTACTGTAGTATACCTGAGACTCTGGGTACTGTAGTATACCTGACACTCTGGGTACTGTAGTATACCTGACACTTTGGGTACTGTAGTATACCTGACACTCTGGGTACTGTAGTATACCTGACACTCTGGATGCTGTAGTATACCTGACACTCTGGGTACTGTAGTATACCTGACACTCTGGGTACTGTAGTATACCTGACACTCTGGGTACTGCAGTATACCTGACAATCGTGGGAGCTTCCGAACAGGTCTTGACGTCATTAACTGTACTTCGCTCCATCACCCTCTCACTAGCTTCCCTCACCTCCCTCTCACTAGCTTCCCTCACCTCCCTCTCTCTGCCTTCCATCGCCTCCCTCCGACTAGCTCTTTTCACTATCTACTATCACCACCACCACCCCTTCACTATACCCATCACCACCATCACCACCACCAACAGTATCACCATCACTTCCACAACCATCACCATCACTACCTTCACCACCATCATCACCCTCACTACCACCACCACCACCAACACCATCTCCACCACCATCACCATCGCCACAATAACCACCATCAACACCACTATCATCACCACCACTATCACCATCACCACCTCCACCATAACCACCATCATCACCCCCACAACCACCATCACCATCTCCACCACTATCATCACCTCCACAATGACCACCATCATCACCATCAACACCACTATCATCACCATCACCTCCTCCTCCATCACTTCCTCCTCCATAACCACCATCATCACAATGACCACCATCATCACAATGACCACCATCATCACCATAAACACCACTATCATCACTATCACCACCTCCACCATAACCACCATTATCACAATGACCACTATCATCACCATCACCACCTCCACCATAACCACCATCATCACACCCACTACCACCATCACCATCTCCACCACTATCATCACCTCCACAATGACCACCATCATCACCATCATCACCACTATCATCACCATCACCTCCTCCACCATAACCACCATCATCACCATCAACCATCACCACCACTATCACTATCACCACCTCCACCATAGCCACCATCATCACAATGACCACCATCAACATCACTATCATCACCATCACCACCTCCACCATAACCACCATCATCACAATGACCACTATCATCACCATCACCACCACTATCACTATCACCATAACCACCATCATCTCAATGACCACTATCATCACCACTATCATCACCATCACCTCCTCCACCATTACCACCATCATCATCATCAACACCACTATCATCACCATCACCACCTCCACCATAACCACCATCATCACAATGACCACCATCATCACCATCAACACCACTATCATCACCATCACCACCTCCACCATAACCACCATCATCACAATGACCCCTATCATCACCATCACCACCTCCACCATAACCACCATCATCACAATGACCACCATCATCACCATCACCATCTCCACCATAACCACCATCATCACAAAGACCACCATCACCATCAACACCACTATCATCACCATCACTATCACCATCTCCTCCACCATAACCACCATCATCACAATGACCACCATCATCAACACCACTATCATCACCATTACCACCATCATCACAATGACCACCATCATCACCATCAACACCACTATCATCACCATCACCACCTCCACCATAACCACCATCATCACAATGACCACTATCATCACCATCACCACCTCCACCATAACCACCATCATCACCACTATCATCACCATCACCACCTCCACCATTACCACCATCATCACAATGACCACCATCATCACCATCAACACCACTATCATCAACACCACCACCTCCACCATAACCACCATCATCACAATGACCACTATCATCACCATCACCACCTCCACCATGACCACCATCATCACCACTATCATCACCATCACCATCTCCACCATCATCACAATGACCACCATCATCACCATGAACACCACTATCATCACCACCACTATCACCATCTCCACCATAACCACCATCATCACAATGACCACCATCATCAACACCACTATCATCACCATCACCACCTCCACCATTACCACCATCATCACAATGACCACCATCATCAACACCACCACCTCCACCATAACCACCATCATCACAATGACCATCATCAACACCAACACAACTAACACCACTACTCTCACCTATACCCTCTACCATGACTGGTCAGTATTAATATATAACCAGTTAACTATTTTATTTGTTATCTAGGATATAATTATGGCTGGACAAGTTGGGTGTGCGTGGTAGGTTACACCAGACCGGCATCATGAGCAGTGTTCCTGTCACAAGCTCCTCCTCCCTCTCCTCTCCCTCCTCCATCGACATCAACTATGCCAAGGACATGAGGAGGATCGCAAAGGCACAGGCTACTATGACCGCAAAAATGGGAGAGAAGATGGTGATAAAAAACGCAATGAGGAAGTTACCCAAGCATAGAGCTGAGGCTGTGAAGCGAGCTGTTGCTGCCGAAGAGAGATTTAAGCGTGAGGCAGCAGCATACCTCAATAATGAGGAGGTTCCCCCCCGCCGCCACCCACCACCCACCCGTGCCCTCTACTCCTTCTGAGGAGAAGGATGTGTTATTGTTGTGTTGTGTATAGTAGCAGCTAGCCGTCACTTCCCTGGGGTTAGGGAGTTGTGCCCGGCGTGTCCAGTTAACTGTTCTTTGTATAAATGTTAAATGTTTCTTGAGTACGTAATAATAAAGTGTGTGTGTGTGTGTGAGTACTCACGTATTTGTGCCTGCTGGATCGAGCTCTAGCTCATGGACCCCACATTTCTAGCCGTTGATTGTCTAATGCAATGACTCCCGGCCTATTTCCTTATAAGAACACTGTTTTTCCCAAAAACGGTGGGTTTTCTGAGGGGAAGAGAGAACGTATGTCTGGAAGCTGATTTTAACCGCCCCAAGCTGCGCGCGCAACGAGCCGAGGTTAAATAAACTCGGACGCAGACTGCGTGGCCCTCTTCCCGACAATCCAGCAGCTGCTCTCTTACAAAACGCTGTTCACTGCTGTTCAGCGAGTCGTAAACACAGAAGTTTAGCCTGCTCAACTGTTCCCCCAGCATGGACCCTACACCAGTTCCTATCAACAACGACTCGGAGCGACCCGTCAGGGGCGTCCTGCCCTTCTCAACATTTAAGGTAGTGTTTGTGTTGTTGGCGCGCCGGACCAGTGTTTGTGTTGTTGGCGCGTCGGACCAGTGTTTGTCTGTGTTGGCGCGCGCGCCCCTGAAGCACGCCTGTTGGTTCAGCCTTGGTGATCAAATGCAGGTGCAGTGGACCTAGAGGGGGAGGTGACCCTCGGTGTTATAGGGCACTGGTTTTTCTCCAGTAGGTGGCTGTTATTTGAAGCACAATCGGGAGGAGGCCTGTCCACCCCCCACCCCCAGCTCTCCCATCTGCTCAGCCCTGTACCTTAAGCTCCCTCACCCAGTTGACGTGAAGTCTGCTGCTTGGGCGACTTCTGTTGTGCAGTTAATTATTGTTCATGTTCTTTATATAAGTGCTTCTTTACAGTCTGACTGTTAGTCATGGCGTGCTTCCTCACGCTACAATATTTACTGTAATTTTACCTTTGCTTTTCCCCATGCCTATGTTTATATATTGGGTAGTGCTGTTATTGTTGTTCCAGGACATTTAATGCTCAAGCCAGCTCCTATTTAGTGCTGTTGTTTTACCCTACTCTAAACGCTGGCTATAATTTTTTTTTTATATTATTGTCTTTCAGTTACAATGTGTTATGCCTCGCAATTTATTTATCCACAATTTATTTATCTTGGACCCGTGATGCGGGTCCAAGCCTCTTGCTGTTACCTTCCTTGGGCTTGCAACTACGTTTTGTTTCTCTCTGCAATTTATTATTACAATTTATGCATTGCCCTCGTGCATGTTTTATTAACTTATTAAAACTCTTGCTTCTTGTATTGAGTTATTTATTAAGTAAAGTAACCTAGGTTGTGCTAGTTCCTGAGTTACAAGCCTCATGCCTTTGATTTTAAGATTATCGTGGTATTGCGTACCATTAATTTACCTCAATTTATTACTGCAATTTATGCAGGTCAAGCTGCATGTTATTTACTCCTACTGGTTTTGCAATTGTGATTGTTTAACTATTGTTTGCCGTTAAGTTATTAAGTAACTCAGCTAGGCTGTGACAGGCGCAAAGTACGGCCCCCCCCCCCCCCTTTGCCTCTTGCTTTAAGATTACTGGCCGTGGACTTACGTTTAGTTACATCAGCTAACTATTCCCGCAAATTATGCAGCGTCTTGCTGCATGTGTATTTATTTATTACTGGTTTACAATTATGTTTGTTTACATTTGCTTATTGCTTTTAAGTTATTAGGTAAAATCAGCTAGGTTAGGCTAGATGCTGTGTCACAGGTCTCCGGCCCCAAGCTTTAAGTTTTCATGGACTTGTTTTTCCATGAGTTTCCTTAATTTATTAATGAATTTTATGCAGTGTCAAGCTGCATGTTTTCTTTTGCTGGTTTTACATTTAGGTTTGTTATAACTTTTGTTCATTGCCTTTAAGTTAAGTTAAGGTAAAGTCAGCTAGGTTAGGCTAGCTGCAGTATCCCAGGCTTCTGGCCCTAGCTTTAAGTTTTCATGGACTTATTTTTCCATAAGTTTCCTTAATTTATTAACGAATTTTATGCAGTGTCAAGCTGCAAGTTTTCTTTAGCTGGTTTTACATTTAGGTTTGTTTAACTTTTGCTTATTGCCTATAAGTTATTTGGTAAAGTCAGCTAAGTTAGACTAGCTGCTGTGTCACAGGCCCCTGGCCCCTAGCTTTAAGTTTTCATGGACTTGTATTTTCCATAAGTCTCCTTAATTTATTATTAAAATTTACGCAGTGTCAAGCTGCATGTTCTCTTTTGCTGGTTTTACATTTATGTTTGTTTAACTTTTGCTTATTGCCTTTAAGTTATTAGGTAAAGTCAGCTAGGTTTGCTAGCTGCTGTGTCACAGGCCTCCGGCCTCTAGCTTTAAGTTTTCATGGACTTTTATTTTCCATAAGTTTCCTTAATTTATTAATGAATTTTATGCAGTGTCAAGCTGCATGTTTCTTTGCTGGTTTTACATTTATGTTTGTTTAACTTTTGCTTATTGCCTATAAGTTATTAGGTAAAGTCAGCTAGGTTAGGCTAGCTGCTGTGTCACAGGCCTCTGGCCCCTAGCCTTAAGTTTTCATGGAATTGTTTTTCCATACGTTTCCTTAATTTATTAATGAATTTTATGCAGTGTCAAGCTGCATGTTTCTTTGCTGGTTTTACATTTGTTTGTTTAACTTCTGCTTTGCCTTTAAGTTATTATGCAAAGGTGGCTAGGATGTGATAGTTGCAGGGATCGGGCCCTTGCCTCTTACTTTAAGTTTATTCTGGCCCCTGCATTTACGTTTAGTTTCCTCTGCAAATTTCCTGCATTTTACATCGCTCTTGCTGCATGTTTTTACTTTACTGGTTTACAATTATGTTTGTTTAACTTATGCTTCACCTTTAAGTTAAGTAAAGTCAGCTAGGATGTCCTAGACGCTGTCTTCGGGCCTCATGCCTCTCCCTTTAAGTTTATCTTGGACTCGTATTATGATTAGTTCCTTCAGCAGTTTATTGCTAGTTATGCATTGCTTAAGTCATGTCATTTTACTTACCGTTTTACCTTTATACTTGTTTTCTTGACTTTGTCATTAAGTTATTAAGTAATGACAGCTAGACAGTACCAGTTTCGTTTACCAGTACCAGTAAACGTTTCCAGTCGTTTTGTGTGCCTGGTGTAGCCTGAAAGAATCTGCAGCCTCCCGGCTGCTGGTTTATCCAGATATGTGTGGCCTCCCAGGCCGCTGGTTATCCGACATGTTGTCTGCTCGGTGTAGCCCGGAAGATACTGCTGCTTCCCAGGCCGCTGGTTTATCCAGACGTTTTTGTCTGCCCAATGTAGCCAGGAAAGTTGTCATAGCCACTGCCGTCTTAGCTGACTGCGTTCAGGGGCTGCTCTCCAGCCAACGTTCTTCCTGTGATGAGTTAAGCCGGCGATGTTATTCAAGTATTATATTTATATTGGTCATATAAGTATGCGGCCTTCCAGGCTGCTGGTTTATCCAGACGTGTTGTCTGCCCGGTGTAGCCCGGAATATACTGCGGCCTCCCAGGCCGCTGGTTTCTCCAGACATTTTGTCTGCCCAATGTAGCCAGGAAGGTTGTCATAGCCGCTGCCGTCTTCGCTGTCTGCGTTCGGGGGTTCATGTCCAGCCGACGTACTTCCCGTGATGAGTTAAGCCGGCGATGTTATTCAGGTATTATATTTATATTGGTCATATATATATGCGGCCTTCCAGGCTGCTGGTTATATTGGTCATATAAATATGCAATTAATATCAATTGTGTTTATATCATTTTTATCGTATATTTAATGAATTAATACCAATAAACTGGAAATTCAAAAAACGTGGAAAAACAGCAAAATATTGCCTAATTCGATGATATTTAGTTTATATCACATAAATGAAGAGGGGGATGATAAACGTCAAAATATTACTATATTCGATGATATTTAGTACAAAACAAAATGCAAGAAAACTTGCTTAAAAATGCTAAATTTGCGAAATTCTGAGATTTGAAGGCCAAATCACATATCGTGAGAAAACATGAAGTAGTATCGAAATATTGGTAAAAACGAATATATATACGTAAAATCACACTACGTGAATAACGTGAAAAAAGTCACTACATTACCAAATTTGAGGATTTTAACTTCAAATCATTGAGCGAGGTTTCGTATTATTTAGATCCAAGAAAAGACATATGACAATGTTGTTTCGAATACAAATGATAAAAATCAATGTGTTTTCATTAGAATTAACTAAAATGTTCCTGGTTTTCCGTTTATATTACCGATGGAAGATGTACACGTAAAACCGCTCTAATCCGGCTGAAACGTCGATATTTGCAATAAAAACAATTTTTCTCCCCTTTCCAATATCTTACTCAGTATTTTAACGAGAAACAAATAGTTGATTGAAAATGAAGTGTTTAAGGTTAATTTCTAATCAATTATGTGTGCATCATTTTTATCGTATATTTAATGAATTAATAGCAATAAAATGAAAATTCACAAAAACGTGGAAAAACAGCAAAATATTGCCTAATTCGATGATATTTTGTTTATATCACATAAAGGAAAAGGGGATGATAAACGTCAAAATATTGCTGAATTCGATGATTTTTAGTACGAAACAAAATGCAAGAAAACTTGCTTAAAATGCAATATTATGCGAAAATCTGAGATATGAAGGCCAAATCACATATCGTGATACTACATGAAATAGTATCGAAATATAGGTAAAAATGAATATATTTACGTAATATCAAACATGAAAAACGTGAAAAAATTATTATACCATATGAAGTATTTAAGGTTATTTTCTGATCAATTATGTGTTTGCATAATTTGTATCGTATATTTAATTAATTAATAACAATAAACTAAAAATTCACAAAAACGTGGAAAAATGGCCTAATTCGATGTTTTGTTTAAATCACAAAAAGGAAAAGGGGATGATAAAGGTCAAATTATTGCTAAATTCGATGATTTTTAGTACAAAACAAGATGCAAGAAAACATGCTTAAAAATGCAAAATTTGCGAAATTCTGAGATTTGAAGGCCAAATCACATATCGTGAGAAAACATAAAGTAGTATCGAAATATTGGTAAAAACGAATATATATACGTAAAATCACATTACGTGAATAACGTGATAAAAGTCATTATATTACCATATTTGAGGATTTTAACTTCAAATCATAGAGCGAGGTTTCGTATTATTTAGATCCAAGAAAAGACATATGACAATGTTGTTTCGAATACAAATGATAAAAATCAATGTGTTTTCATTAGAATTAACTAAAATATTCCTGATTTTCCGTTTATATTACCGATGGAAGATGTACACGTAAAACCGCTCTAATCCGGCTGAAACGTCGATATTTGCAATAAAAACAGAACTTCACCCCTTTCCAATATCTTACTCAGTATTTTAACGAGAAACAAGTAGTTGATTGAAAATGAAGTGTTTAAGGTTAATTTCTAATCAATTATGTGTTTGCATCATTTTTATCGTATATTTAATGAATTAATAGCAATAAACTGAAAATTCACAAAAACGTGGAAAAACAACAAAATATTGCCTAATTCGATGATATTTTGTTTATATCACATAAAGGAAAAGGGAATAAAATAAACGTCAAAATAGTGCTGAATTCGATGATTTTTAGTACGAAACAAAATGCAAGAAAACTTGCTTAAAATGCAATATTATGCGAAAATCTGAGATTTGAAGGCCAAATCACATATCGTTATACTACATGAAATAGTATCGAAATATTGGTAAAAATGAATATATTTACGTAATATCAAACTACATGAAAAACGTGAAAAAAGTCATTATTATACCAAATTTGAGGATTTTAACTTCGAATCATAAAGCGACGTTTCGTATTTTTTAGACCCTAGAAAAGACATAGAGATGTTGCTTCCAATACAAATGATACAAATCAATGTGTTTTCATTAAAATTAACTAAAATGTTCCTGATTTTCCGTTTATTTTACCGATGGAAGATGTACACGTAAAACCGTTCTAATCCGGCTGAAACGTCGATATATGCAATAAAAACAGAACTTTTCCCCTCTTCAATATCTTACTCAGTACTTTAAGGAGAAACAAATAGATGATTGAAAAAGAAGTATTTAAGGTTATTTTTTGATCAATTATGTGTTTGCATAATTTTTATCGTATATTTAATGAATTAATAACAATAAACTGAAAATTCACAAAAACGTGGAAAAACGGCAAAATATTGCTAATTAGATGATATTTTGTTTAAATCACATAAAGGAAAAGGGGGATGATAAAGGTCAAAATATTGCTAAATTCGATGATTTTTAGTACAAAACAAAATGCAAGAAAACTTGCTTAAAAATGCAAAATTTGCGAAATTCTGAGATATGAAGGCCAAATCACACATCGTGAGAAAACATGAAGTAGTATCATATATTGGTAAAAACGAATATATATACGTAAAATCACACTACATGAATAACGTGAAAAAAGTCATTATATTACCATATTTGAGGATTTTAACTTCAAATCATAGAGCGAGGTTTCGTATTATTTAGATACAAGAAAAGACATATGACAATGTTGTTTCGAATACAAATGATAAAAATCAATGTGATTTCATTAGAATTAACTAAAATGTTCCTGATTTTCCGTTTATATTACCGATGGAAGATGTACACGTAAAACCGCTCTAATCCGGCTGAAACGTCGATATTTGCAATAAAAACATAACTTCTCCCCTTTCCAATGTATTGAAAATGAAGTGTTTAAGGTTAATTTCTAAACAATTATGTGTTTGCATCATTTTTATCGTATATTTAATGAATTAATAGCAATAAACTGAAAATTCACAAAAACGTGGAAAAACAGCAAAATATTGCCTAATTCGATGATATTTTGATTATATCACATAAAGGAAAAGGGGATGATAAACGTCAAAATATTGCTGAATTCGATGATTTTTAGTACGAAACAAAATGCAAGAAAACTTGCTTAAAATGCAATATTATGCGAAAATCTGAGATTTGAAGGCGAAATTACATGGTGATACTACATGAAATAGTATCGAAATATTGGTAAAAATGAATATATTTACGTAATATCAAACTACATGAAAAACCTGAAAAAAGTCATTATTATACCAAATTTGAGGATTTTAACTTCGAATCATAAAGCGACGTTTCGTATTTTTTTGACCTTAAAAGACGTATAAAGATGTTGCTTCCAATACAAATGATAAAAATCAATGTGTTTTTATTAAAATTAACTAAAATGTTCCTGTTTTTCGGTTTATATTACCGAAGGAAGATGTACACGTAAAACCGTTCTAATCCGGCTGAAACGTCGATATAAGCAATAAAAACAGAACTTCTCCCCTTTTCAATATCTTACTCAGTATTTTAACGAGAAACAAATTGGTGATTGAAAATGAAGTGTTTAAGGTTAATTTCTAATCAATTATGTGTTTGCATCATTTTTATCGTATATTTAATGAATTAATAGCAATAAACTGAAAATTCACAAAAACGTGGAAAAACAGCAAAATATTGCCTAATTCGATAATATTTTGTTTATATCACATAAATGAAAAGGGGATGATAAACGTCAAAATATTGCTGAATTCGATGATTTTTATTACGAAACAAAATGCAAGAAAACTTGCTTAAAATGCAATATTATGCGAAAATCTGAGATTTGAAGGCCAAATCACATATCGTGATACTACATGAAATAGTATCGAAATATTGGGAAAAACGAATATATTTACGTAATATCAAACTACATGAAAAACGTGAAAAAAGTCATTATTATACTAAATTTGACGATTTTAACTTCGAATCAAAGCGTCGTTTCGTATTTTTTAGACCCTAGAAAAGACGTATAAAGATGTTGCTTCCAATACAAATGATATAAATCAATGTGTTTTCATTAAAATTAACTAAAATGTTCCTGATTTTCGGTGTATATTACCGATGGAAGATGTACACGTAAAACCGTTCTAATCCGGCTGAAACGTCGATATATGCATTAAAAACAGAACTTCTCCCCTTTTCAATATCTTACTCAGTATTTTAACGAGAAACAAATTGGTGATTAAAAATGAAGTATTTAAGGTTATTTTCTAATCAATTATGTGTTTGCATAATTTTTATCGTATATTTAATGAATTATTAACAATAATCTGAAAATTCAAAAAACGTGGAAAAACGGCAAAATATTGCCTAATTCGATGATATTTTGTTTAAATCACATAAAGGAAAAGGGGATGATAAAGGTCAAAATATTGCTAAATTCGATGATTTTTAGTACAAAACAAAATGCAAGAAAACTTGCTTAAAATGCAAAATTTGCCAAATTCTGAGATATGAAGGCCAAATCACATATCGTGAGAAAACATGAAGTAGTATCGAAATATTGGTAAAAACTAATATATATACGTAAAATCGCACTACATAAATAACGTGAAAAAAGTCACTATATTACCATATTTGAGGATTTTAACTTCAAATCATAGAGCGAGGTTTCGTATTATTTAGATCCTAGAAAAGACATATGACAATGTTGTTTCAAATACAAATGATAAAAATCAATGTGTTTTCATTAGAATTATTTAAAATGTTCCTGATTTTCCGTTTATATTACCGATGGAAGATGTACACGTGAAACCGCTCTAATCCGGCTGAAACGTCGATATATGTAATAAAAACAGAACTTCTCCCCTTTCCAATATCTTACTCAATATTTTAACGAGAAACAAATAGTTGATTGAAAATGAAGTGTTTAAGGTTAATTTCTAATCAATTATGTGTTTGCATCATTTTAATCGTATATTTAATGAATTAATAGTAATAAACAGAAAATTCACAAAAACGTGGAAAAACAGCAAAATATTGCCTAATTCGATAATATTTTGTTTATATCACATAAAGGAAAAGGATGATAAACGTCAAATATTGCTGAATTCGATGATTTTTAGTACGAAACAAAATGCAAGAAAACTTGCTTAAAATGCAATATTTTGCGAAAATCTGTGATTTGAAAGCCAAATCACATATCGTGATACTACATGAAATAGTATCTAAATATTGGTATAAATGAATATATTTACGTAATATCAAACTACATGAAAAACGTGAAAAAATTCATTATTAAAACAAATTTGAGGATTTTAACTTCGAATCATAAAGCGACGTTTCTTATTTTTTAGACCCTACAAAAGACGTATAAAGATGTTGCTTCCAATACAAATGATAAAAATCAATGTGTTTTCATTAAAATTAACTAAAATGTTCCTGATTTTCGGTTTATATTACCGATGGAAGATGTACATGTAAAACCGTTCTACTCCGGCTGAAACGTCGTTATATGCAATACAAACAGAACTTCTCCCCTTTTCAATATCTTACTCTGAATTTTAACGAGAAACAAATAGATGATTGAAAATGAAGTATTTAAGGTTATTTTCTGAACAATTATGTGTTTGCATAATTTTTATCGTATATTTAATGAATTAATAACAATAAACAGAAAATTCACAAAAACGTGGAAAAACGGCCTAATTCGATGATGTTTTGTTTAAATCACATAAAGGAAAAGGGGATGATAACGGTCAAAATATTGCTAATCCGATGATTTTCAGTACAAAACAAAATGCAAGAAAACTTGCTTAAAAATGCAAAATTTACGAAATTCTGAGATTTGAAGGCCAAATAATATCGTGAGAAAACATGAAGTAGTATCGAAATATTGGTAAAGACGAATATATATATATACGTAAAATCACACTACATGAATAACGTGAAAAAAGTTACTATACTACCATATTTGAGGATTTTAACTTCAAATCATAGAGCGAGGTTTCGTATTGTTTAGATCCAAGAAAAGACATGACAATGTTGTTTCAAATACAAATGATGAAATCAATGTGTTTTCATTAGAATTAACTAAAATGTTCCTGATTTTCCGTTTATATTACCGATGGAAGATGTACACGTAAAACCGCTCTAATCCGGCTGAAACGTCGATATATGCAATAAAAACAGAACTTTTCCCCTTTTCAATATCTTACTCAGTATTTTAACGAGAAACAAATAGATGATTGCAAATGAAGTATTTAAGGTTAATTTCTAATCAATTATGTGTTTGCATCATTTTTATCGTATTTTTAATGAATTAATAACAGTAAACTGAAAATTCACAAAAACGTGGAAAAACAGCAAAATATTGCCTAATTCGATGATATTTTGTTTATATCACATAAAGGAAAAGGGGATGATAAATGCAAGAAAACTTGCTTAAGGTGGCATATTCATTTAAATTCATGTAAATTAAAAGTGGTTCAATTTGCTTATAAATTTATGTATGAAATGGATATAGAAAGGGCTGCAACTGGTCCAAGTTTCGCCCTCACACCCATAACAGAGAAGGAGAAAAAAAATACTCAACATATCATGCAACGAATGTTCTACATTCTCAAATAATCTCAGGGAACACATGTGTCAACTAAAATGTCTACTATGTGCTGTAGAAGACAAACTCTTGTAATAATTGTAATATGTATGTGCAATATATATATATATATATATATATATATATATATATATATATATATATATATATATATATATATATATATATATATATATATATATATATATGTAATTTTTTTTTTTTTTTTTTTTGTTGACAATTTTTTTTTCGTTTGTTATCAAGGGATTTGCCTGATCTTGCACACCTTGCTCAATGGATGCCTATCTGCAAGTGTTCCAATTATGAACGAAATCTGTCGAAGTCAAGCTCAGCTACAGGTGGCCGAACTTGGATCTTTATTTTACTCTGGAAAGAAATTTACAACTTCAAAGTACTTCAGAGCTTTTATTTATTAATCAATTAACATGCAAATTACACCTTATATGTAGAGTTTGTGCTTCTACAGCATTTAGTAGACATTTTAGTCCAATGTCCATTTGTTGTTTTATAATAATTTATAAACATCATATATTGCATATTTTTGGAAGGGTAACTTTGAATAATTATATTATTGCACTAAACACTTTTTTGATAAAACTGATCACTACAATCCTTTATTATCTGCTAAATTTATTATCCGAGTGTTACAGAAAGGATTTTAGTTGACACATGTGTTCCCTGAAACTATTTGAAAATGTTGAAAATTCGTTGCATAATACGTTGTCTATTTTCTTTCTCCTTTTCTGTTTAGGATGTGATAGTGAAACTTGGACCAGTTGCAGCCCTTTCTATACCCATTTCATACATACATATATAAGCAAATTGAACCACTTTTAATTTACATGAATTTAAATGAATATGCCCTCGTAAAATGCAATATTATGCGATAATCTGAGATATGAAGGCCAAATCACATATCGTGATACTACATGAAATAGTATCGCAATATTGGTAAAATTGAATATATTTACGTAATATCAAACTACATGAAAAACGTGAAAAAGTCACTATTATACCAAATTTGAGGATTTTAACTTCGAATCATAAAGGGACGTTTCGTATTTTTTAGACCCTAGAAACGACGTATAAAGATGTTGCCTCCAATACAAATGATAAAAATCAATGTGTTTTCATTAAAAATAACTAAAATGTTCCTGATTTTCGGTTTATATTACCGATGGAAGATGTACACGTAAAACCGTTCTAATCCGGCTGAAACGTCGATATATGCAATAAAAACAGAACGTCTCCTCTTTTCAATATCTTACTCAGTTCTTTAACGAGAAACAAATAAATGATTGAAAATGAAGTATTTAAATTTATTTTCTGATCAATTATGTGTTTACATAATTTTTCTCGTATATTTAATTAAATAATAACAATAAACTGAAAGTTCACAAAAACGTGGGAAAACGGCAAAATATTGCCTAATTCGATGATATTTTGTTTAAATCACATAAAGGAAAAGGGGATGATAAAGGTCAAAATATTGCTAAATTCGATGATTTTTAGTACAAAACAAAATGCAAGAAAACTTGCTTAAAATGCAAAATTTGCCAAATTCTGATAATATGAAGGCCAAATCACATATCGTGAGAAAACATGAAGTAGTATCGAAATATTGGTAAAAACTAATATATATACGTAAAATCACACTACATGAATAACGTGAAAAAAGTCACTATATTACCATATTTGAGGATTTTAACTTCAAATCATAGAGCGAGGTTTCGTATTATTTAGATCCAAGAAAAGACATATGACAATGTTGTTTCAAATACAAATGATAAAAATCAATGTGTTTTCATTAGAATTAACTAAAATGTTCCTGATTTTCCGTTTATATTACCGATGGAAGATGTACACGTGAAACCGCTCTAATCCGGCTGAAAGGTCGATATATGTAATAAAAACAGAACTTCTCCCCTTTCCAATATCTTACTCAATATTTTAACGAGAAACAAATAGTTGATTGAAAATGAAGTGTTTAAGGTTAATTTCTAATCAATTATGTGTTTGCATCATTTTAATCGTATATTTAATGAATTAATAGCAATAAACAGAAAATTCACAAAAACGTGGAAAAACAGCAAAATATTGCCTAATTCGATAATATTTTGTTTTATGACATAAAAGGAAAAGAGGATGATAAACGTCAAAATATTGCTGAATTCGATGATTTTTAGTACGAAACAAAATGCAAGAAAACTTGCTTAAAATGCAATATTATGCGAAAATCTGAGATTTGAAGGCGAAATTACGTGGTGATACTACATGAAATAGTATCGAAATATTGGTAAAAATGAATATATTTACGTAATATCAAACTACATGAAAAACCTGAAAAAAGTCATTATTATACCAAATTTGAGGATTTTAACTTCGAATTATATAGCGACGTTTCGTATTTTTTAGACCCTAGAAAAGACGTATAAAGATGTTGCTTCCAATACAAATGATAAAAATCAATGTGTTTTTATTAAAAATAACTAAAATGTTCCTGATTTTCGGTTTATATTACCGATGGAAGATGTACACGTAAAACCGTTCTAATCCGGCTGAAATGTCGATACATGCAATAAAAACAGAACTTCTCCCCTTTTCAATATGTTACTCAGTACTTTAACGAGAAACAAATAGATGATTGAAAATGAAGTATTTAAGGGTATTTTCTGATCAATTATGTGTTTGCATAATTTTTATCATATATTTAATGAATTAATAACAATAAACTGAAAATTCACAAAAACGTGGAAAAACGGCCTAATTCGATGATATTTTGCTTAAATCACATAAAGGAAAAGGGGATGATAAAGTTCAAAATATTGCTAAATTCGATGATTTTTAGTACAAAACAAAATGCAAGAAAACTTGCTTAAAAATGCTAAATTTGCGAAATTCTGAGATTTGAAGGCCAAATCACATATCGTGAGAAAACATGAAGTAGTATCGAAATATTGGTAAAAACGAATATATATACGTAAAATCACACTACGTGAATAACGTGAAAAAAGTCATTATATTACCATATTTGGGGATTTTAACTTCAAATCAAAGAGCGAGGTTTCGTATTATTTAGATAAGAAAACACATATGACAATGTTGTTTCGAATACAAATGATAAAAATCAATGTGTTTTCATTAGAATTAACTAAAATGTTCCTGATTTTCCAATTATATTACCGATGGAAGATGTACACGTAAAACCGCTCTAATCCGACTGAAACGTCGATATATGCAATAAAAACAGAACTTCTCCCCTTTCCAATATCTTCCTCAGGTTTTTAACGAGAAACAAATAGATGATTGAAAATGAAGTATTTAAGATTATTTTCTGATGAATTATGTGTTTGCATAATTTTTATCGTATATTTAATGAATTAATAACATTAAACTGAAAATTCACAAAAACGTGGAAAAACGGCCTAATTCGACGATATTTTGTTTAAATCACATAAAGGAAAATGGGATGATAAAGGTCAAAATATTGTTAAATTCGATGATTTTTAGTACAAAACAAAATGCAAGAAAACTTGCTTAAAAATGCTAAATTTGCGAAATTCTGAGATTTGAAGGCCAAATCACATATCGTGAGAAAACATGAAGTAGTATCGAAATATTGGTAAAAACGAATATAAATACGTTAAATCACACTACATTAATAACGTGAAAAAGTCACTATATTACCATATTTGAGGATTTTATCTTCAAATCATAGAGCGAGGTTTCGTATTATTTAGATCCAAGAAAAGACGTATGACAATGTTGTTTCGAATACAAATGATAAAAATCATTGTGTTTTCATTAGAACTAACTAAAATGTTCCTGATTTTCCGTTTATATTACCAATTGAAGATGTACACGTAAAACCGCTCTAATCCGGCTGAAATGTCGATATTTGCAATAAAAACAATTTTTCTCCCCTTTCCAATATCTTACTCAGTATGTTAACGAGAAACAAATAGTTGATTGAAAAAGAAGTGTTTAATGTTAATTTCTAATCAATTATGTGTTTGCATTATTTTTATCGTATATATAATGAATTAATAGCAATAAACTGAAAATTCTCAAAAACGTGGAAAAACAGCAAAATATTGCCTAATTCGATGATATTTTGTTTATATCACATAAAGGAAAAGGGGATGATAAACGTCAAAATATTGCTGAATTCGATGATTTTTAGTACGAAACAAAATGCAAGAAAACTTGCTTAAAATGCAATATTATGCGAAAATCTGAGATTTGAAGGCCAAATCACATATCGTGATAGTACATGAAATAGTATCGAAATATTGGTAAAACTGAATATATTTACGTAATATCAAACTACATGAAAAACGTGAAAGAAGTCATTATTACACCAAATTTGAGGATTTTAACTTCGAATCATAAAGCGACGTTTCGTTTTTTTAGACCTAGAAAAGACGTATAAAGATGTTGCTTCCAATACAAATGATAAAAATCAATGTGTTTTCATTAAAATTAACTAAAATGTTCCTGATTTTCGGTTTATATTACCGATGGAAGATGTACACGTAAAAGCGTTCTAATCCGGCTGAAACGTCGATATATGCAATAAAAACAGAACTTCTCCCTTTTCAATATCTTACTCAGTATTTTAACGAGAAACAAATAGATGATTGAAAATGAAGTATTTAAGGTTTTTTTTGATCAATTATGTGTTTGCATTATTTTTATCGTATATTTAATGAATTAATAACAATAAACTGAAAATTCAAAAAACGTGGAAAAACTTCAAAATATTGCCTAATTCTATGAATTTTTTTTAAATCACATAAAGGAAAAGGGGATGATAAAGGTCGAAATATTGCTAAATTCGATGATTTTTAGTACAAAACAAAATGCAAGAAAACTTGCTTAAAATGCAAAATTTGCGAAAATCTGAGATATGAAGGCCAAATCATATATCGTGAGAAAACATGAAGTAGTATCGAAATATTGGTAAAACGAATATACCTACGCAAAATCACACTACATGAATAACGTGAAAAAAGTCACTATATTACCATATTGAGGTTTTTAACTTCAAATCATAGAGCGAGGTTTCGTATTATTTAGATCCAAGAAAAACATATGACAATGTTGTTTCAAATACAAATGATAAAAATCAATGTGTTTTCATTAGAATTAACTAAAATGTTCCTGATTTTCTGTTTATATTTCCGATGGAAGATGTACACGTGAAACCGCTCTAATCCGGCTGAAACGTCGATATATGCAATAAAAACAGAACTTCTCCCCTCTCCAATATCTTACTCAGTATTTTAACGAGAAACAAATAGTTGATTGAAAATGAAGTGTTTAAGTTAATTTTCTAATCAATTATATGTTTGCATCATTTTATCGTATATTTAATGAATTAATAGCAATAAACTGAAAATTCACAAAAACGTGGAAAAACAGCAAAATATTGCCTAATTCGATGATATTTTGTTTATATCACATAAAGGAAAAGGGGATGATAAACGTCAAAATATTCCTGAATTCGAAGATTATTAGTACGAAACAAAATGCAAGAAAACTTGCTTAAAATGCAATATTAAGCGAAAATCTGAGATTTGAAGGCCAAATCCATATCGTGATACTACATGAAATAGTATCGAAATATTGGTAAAAATGAATATATTTACGTAATATCAAACTACATGAAAAACGTAAAAAAAGTCATTATTATACCAAATTTGAGGATTTTACCTTCGAATCATATAGCGACGTTTCGTATTTTTTAGACCCTAAAAAGACGTATAAAGATGTTGCTTCCAATACAAATGATAAAAATCAATGTGTTTTTATTAAAATTAAGTAAAATGTTTTGATTTTCGGTTTATATTAACGATGAAAGATGTACACGTAAAACCGTTCTAATTCGGCTGAAACGTCGATATATGCAATAAAAACAGAACTTCTCCCCTTTTCAATATGTTATTCAGTATTGTAACGAGAACAAATAGATGATTGAAAATGAAGTATTTAATGTTATTTCTAATCAATTATGTGTTTGCATCATTTTTATCGTATATTTAATGAATTAATAGCAATTAACTGAAAATTCACAAAAACGTGGAAAAACAGCAAAATATTGCCTAATTCGATGATATTTTGTCTATATCACATAAAGAAAAGGGGATAATAAACGTCAAAATATTGCTGAATTCGATGATTTTTAGTACGAAACAAAATGCAAGAAAACTTGCTTAAAATGCAATATTATGCGAAAATCTGAGATTTGACGGCCAAATCACATATCGTGATACTACATGAAATAGTATCGAAATATTGGTAAAAATGAATATATTTACGTAATATCAAACTACATGAAAAACGTGAAAAAAGTCATTATTATAACAAATTTGAGGATTTTAACTTCGAATCATAAAGCGACGTTTCGTATTTTTTTTACCTTAGAAAAGACGTATAAAGATGTTGCTTCCAATACAAATGATAAAAATCAATGTGTTTTCATTAAAATTAACTAAAATGTTCCTGTTTTTCGGTTTATATTACCGAAGGAAGATGTACACGTAAAACCGTTCTAATCCGGCTGAAACGTCGATATAAGCAATAAAAACAGAACTTCTCCCCTTTTCAATATCTTATCAGTATTTTAACGAGAAACAAATGGTGATTGAAAATGAAGTGTTTAAGGTTAATTTCTAATCAATTATGTGTTTGCATCATTTTTATCGTATATTTAATGAATTAATACAATAAACTGAAAATTCACAAAAACGTGGAAAAAAGCAAAATATTGCCTAATTCGATAATATTTTGTTTAATCACATAAATGAAAAGGGGATGATAAACGTCAAAATATTGCTGAATTCGATGATTTTTATTACGAAACAAAATGCAAGAAAACTTGCTTAAAATGCAATATTATGCGAAAATCTGAGATTTGAAGGCCAAATCACATATTGTGATACTACATGAAATAGTATCGAAATATTGGAAAAACGAATATATTACGTAATATCAAACTACATGAAAACGTGAAAAAAGTCTATTATACTAAATTTGAGGATTTTAACTTCGAATCATAAAGCGTCGTTTCGTATTTTTAGACCCTAGAAAAGATATAAAGATGTTGCTTCCAATACAAATGATATAAATCAATGTGTTTTCATTAAATTAACTAAAATGTTCCTGATTTTCGGTGTATATTACCGATGGAAGATGTACACGTAAAACCGTTCTAATCCGGCTGAAACGTCGATATATGCAATAAAAACAGAACTTCTCCCCTTTTCAATATCTTACTCAGTATTTTAACGAGAAACAAATAGTGATTGAAAATGAAGTATTTAAGGTTATTTTCTAATCAATTATGTGTTTGCATAATTTTTATCGTATATTTAATGAATTATAACAATAACTGAAAATTCAAAAAACGTGGAAAAACGGCAAAATATTGCCTAATTCGATGATATTTTGTTTAAATCACATAAAGGAAAAGGGGATGATAAAGGTCAAAATATTGCTAAATTCGATGATTTTTAGTACAAAACAAAATGCAAGAAAACTTGCTTAAAATGCAAAATTTGCAAATTCTGAGATATGAAGGCCAAATCACATATCGTGAGAAAACATGAAGTAGTATCGAAATATTGGTAAAAACTAATATATATACGTAAAATCACACTACATAAATAACGTGAAAAAAGTCACTATAATACCATATTTGAGGATTTTAACTTCAAATCATAGAGCGAGGTTTCGTATTATTTAGATCCTAGAAAAGACATATGACAATGTTGTTTCAAATACAAATGATAAAAATCAATGTGTTTTCATTAGAATTATTTAAAATGTTCCTGATTTTCCGTTTATATTATCGATGAAAGATGTACACGTGAAACCGCTCTAATCCGGCTGAAACGTCGATATATGTAATAAAAACAGAACTTCTCCCCTTTCCAATATCTTACTCAATATTTTAACGAGAAACAAATAGTTGATTGAAAATGAAGTGTTTAAGGTTAATTTCTAATCAATTATGTGTTTGCATCATTTTAATCGTATATTTAATGAATTAATAGTAATAAACTGAAAATTCACAAAAACGTGGAAAAACAGCAAAATATTGCCTAATTCGATAATATTTTGTTTATATCACATAAAGGAAAAGAGGATGATAAACGTCAATATATTGCTGAATTCGATGATTTTTATTACGAAACAAAAT